>NW_007850844.1:0-663 GCF_000696425.1 Galeopterus variegatus
CCTAGCAGTTTTGAAGTGTACACAGAATATGGTGGGTGGGTTCTTCTCTTGTTTCTATTCTTCACTATGTGACAAAAAGACACTTTCAGTCGCAATTTTCTTGTAAATTGTAATTTATCTTCCATATTGATTTTTTCTTTTTTTCAAATTTAAGATCTACACTCTCAGGAAATCTGTCAAGTTGCCATTGAACTTCACTCAGATATCTGCAATAATTTCATCAGAGGGCAAATTTCATAATACAGCAGTTCAATATGGGCTGCACCTTTTTGTACACTGGCTGCACAGATAAAAACAAAACATTTAAAGATAGCTTTGATCATTAGGACGACCATATTACATTGGTGGAAAACTTTCAAGGACACTCAGAAGCAAAAATAAAGATTGCAAAATAAGCCCAGGGTTAACAAGCCATTCCAGAACACCAGGGGCATTTTCCTTTGCTCTGACTTAAGTTTTCTCATCCGTTTGATGAAGAACTTGAACTATTTTTGAAAATTAATTCCCATATAGGTATATTGTGTCTGAGGATTAAACTAAATTAAATTATGTATGTTTTCTCTTCCCTTCCTTCCCTTCTTTTTTTTTCTTTCTTTCTCTTTTTAAAATTTGATACCCTGCTTGATAAATGAGACTTTTAATTAAAAATCCTTGATTTTTTTT
>NW_007850845.1:0-663 GCF_000696425.1 Galeopterus variegatus
TACTCCATGGTCTCCTATAGGAGAGCAATGCAGAGCCAGATGAAATTTCCAAAATCAGCTAACCCCACATCTTGTTTTCAAACAGGATTGAACGACAACCACCTAATTCTTAAAGGTCGCCAAAGAAGGACATAGTGCAATTTCCCACAGTTGCCTATTCTCAGAAATATCTTCAAATCGCTAGCCCAGGGCCGGCCCGGTGGCGCACTGCTACAGTGCGCCGCTTGGGAGCGCGGTGGCGCTCCCGCCGAGGGTTCGGATCCCACATGCAGACCGGTTCCCGCTCGCTGGCTGAGCGAGGTGTGGGCACAGCGCCAAGGATTGCAATCCCGTTGCCGGTCCGGTCCGGTGCGGGCGCAACACTGAGGGTTGCGATCCGTTGCCGGACACGAAAAAAGACAAAAAGGAAAAAAAAAATCGCTAGCCCAAAATCATACATATACTGTACAAATATTGAAGGAGAAAAATGTGCAGGTTTTTAAACAACTTTGAGACTATCTTCCATAGACCCTCTTCTTTTCTTCTTCACTGAACATACTAGGTCCCTTGATGCCAGCTAAGTTTACATATCCTCAGTACCGCCACGTCCTAAAATGAATTATGTCTTGATCTAATATAGTAAATACAAGTGTGGGAGAGTTCTGCTGTCATGCCTTGAAATAT
>NW_007850846.1:0-663 GCF_000696425.1 Galeopterus variegatus
TGTGACACTGAACTTTTAATTCTGGGAGTTGTGCTAGTTTTTCTCAAGATTTTTAAGCAAAGGTAGCCTGCACTCCTGTAGTGGTTTAAACATAGTTTACACTAAATGCAGAGAAATTATGTATTGATTCATGGTTCCCTGTAAAGCACGGTTTTCTATAAAACGTAAGATGTTTTCTCTAAGCTAATGACCAGCTTTCAAGGGATTTGGTGTGGATTTTAGGTTTTGACCTATGTCTTTCCATCCTCTATGCATTTACTAAAAAAAAAAGTAATAATGCCAACCACATGATGAGAGGAAAAGTGTGTAACTGGGAGTTAGAAGATGACTATTAAGCAATGTTAGCAAAGGTGGTTCATCCTTCTACGTTATGATGGACACTGCATCTTCTGGTTACTTCTGTGTAGTCTAGTAGTCAGCTCTCTGAGAGCAGCCAAGAAAGAAGCTCATTGAGCGGGGAAAAAGAGTGAAAGGTCAGGGCGATTCCAATACAGGACAAACACCAAGTATTTTCCTATGGGTGTGGGTGTTGTTGCCTCAGTGGATTTCAGCCTCGCAATCCTCCTCTGAAAATTCAGCTGGCTGTAGTTTCCATCCATTTTGATATTTTTACTTAAGGAAAATGTCCGCTAATTTAGCAGAATTCTTCTCTCCTCAAGTATC
>NW_007850847.1:0-663 GCF_000696425.1 Galeopterus variegatus
AATATATATGCTAGTAATATTGATTTGATCAACACATCTCAATGTTGAACCCCCAAAATATATATAATCAATTACGATTCAATAAAAATTAAAAAAAGAAATGATTTTGACATTTATGGCTACCTATTGTATTAGTCTGTTTCTGTTGCTTATAACAAAATTCCTGGAACTGGGTAATTTGCAAATAAATGATATTTTATTGCTTACAATTTTAGAGGTTGGAAAGTCCAAATTCCAGGAACACATCTGGTGAGGGTTTTCTTTGATGATGGATGGCCTTACAGCAATGTAGGGATCTTTCATGGCAGAAAATGGCAGAGTAAAGAGAGTGATAGTTCCTCATGCACTCTCCTTTTAAAGCCCTCAGAACCATGCCCCTGACCTCTATTAATTAATCCATTCACTATGGCATGGTCCAACAATCTAATTACCTCTTCAAGGCCCCACCTTTCAATTACCATAATAGGATTTCCCAACAGTTACAATGGGAATTGAGCTTCTAATATATGAACTTTGGGGGACACAATTCAATCAATCCATAGCATCTATTATTTAATTTAACATAACATGACTTTATGTTTTTAAATTACTGAAAAAACTTTTTTTTTTTAACTAGGACAAGTTTACTTGTCAACATTCACCTCATTCACATTTTCCTAATTT
>NW_007850848.1:0-663 GCF_000696425.1 Galeopterus variegatus
GCGCTCGTCGGGCGTCCTGGTGGCGCGCGCGGGAGGGAGACCGGGTGGGAGACGCGGGGGGAGCGCAGGAAAGGCAGGGAGGGGGGCAAGGGAGAAACGCGGCAGCCGATCGTCACCACGGGACAGTTCGTACTTTACAGCAGTAAAACTGGTCCTTGAGGTAGAATTCGCGCAACGTAAAATCGACCGTTTAAAAGCGCACAGTTCGGTGGCACTTAGTACATTCACAAGGGTGTGCACCCATCACCACTGTCTAAGCCATATCATTTTCATCATCCTAAAATGAGACCTCTCTACCCTTTCCTTCCTTCCCCTGCTCCAGGAAACCAGTAATTTCTACAGATTTGCCTTTTGGGGACATTTCATATACATGCTGTCAATGGAATCACACAGTGTGACCTTTGCTATCTGGCTTCTTTCACTCAGCATAATGTTTGCAAGTTCATCCATGTTGTAGACTGTCAGTATGTCATCCCTTTTCACGACTGCAGAATGCTCTATTGTCTGGATATACCCCCTTAGTTCATCTATTCAAGAGCTGCTGGACACTGGGTTGTTTTTTTAGTCATTTCCATGTAGAGAGAGTTTATTCTTTGCCAGGTAGCACCTGGCTAAGGGACTCACCCCTTTTCACAGATAAAGCGATAGTGTCAAGGATTTGCC
>NW_007850849.1:0-663 GCF_000696425.1 Galeopterus variegatus
TGTTCTTGGTTTTCCATCCACTCTGTTGGAATAGACTTCAAGATAAAGTTTCAAGATTGAAAAATCCTGGGCCCCTTAGCCACTACCTGGAGGAAAGCTGTGCAGAACAGCAACTGAACCACAATGTGCCATAGCCTTAGCAGGAAGAAAACCTTTGTTGTTTAAAGTCACTGAGATGTCAGGGTTTAATTTTTCCTTCAGCATACCCAAGGATACCCTGTCTAATATAAAATTTTAAACTTACTAAAATTAAATAAAATAATTTCTGCTGTATATTGAAATACTATGACTTTAGACATACTTTTTTTTATTTTTCAGTCATACTTGAGATTTAATAACTTTTTGATTCAATGTTATAGCTTAAACCTTGTTCTGAATTGTTTATTTTTTAAAAGCTATGTGATCACATGTTATCTTTTTAATTGAAAATGAAAGCAAAATTGCAGTGGAGTAATAATTACTAAAAAGTCTTGTAGGAAAAACATTTTCGAAAGGAGGAAAAAAAAACACTTTAAGTGATGCTACTGTCACCATCCTTTCTTCATTGTTGCCTCAAATATCATCATAAATATTAACGATATTGAGTAAGCTTCCTCCCACCATTCTACTCCTTTTTGCAGGTTTGCCCTCCCTACACTACTTTACTTTTAATGAGTGCCTAGG
>NW_007850850.1:0-663 GCF_000696425.1 Galeopterus variegatus
CCAATAAAACTTTATTTATAACACAGGCTCCAGGCAGCATCTGGTCCACAGGCCATAATATCCTGACACCTGGTCTACATATACCAGAGAATGGGTGCTCTGGCTGTGTGTGAGTACTCAAATTCCTACGAATACATTAGTGAAAACAACCCTTGCTCCAGCTTTCATCCTACTGCATTTGATAAAAGCATGGGGGACTGCAGGGTAGGTAAGAAAAATCCCCAGGCCTGGAGTGAGGCACACATTGGCATTTGACCTTGGAAGTGGGCAGGATGGCAAGGAGGGGCAGAGCTCATAGCCATCTGAAGGGGCAGCCCCCACTTGGCTCCAGTGATCGAGGCAGCTAGGCCAGCACCCACCCCCAGTGCTGTCTGACCTTGGGGAGAAGCTGGCAATCCCTGCTGTCCTTGAACTGTCTCGACTGTTGATACACTGCCCCAGGCCAACAAAGGACTTCTGGGAAATGTCCCAGTTTTTAAAACAAGGTGTGGGCCCAGCAAAATAAGTCCTAGCCCACCTATTTGTGCTTTGTGCATACCCTGTACCCAGAGAAGGTGAAGAGGGGCAATCATCTCTTCGCCATATTCAATCAAAGGTATACCAAAGGGGGCCGGCCCGGTGGCGCACTGGATAGTGCGCTGCTTGGGAAGCGCGGCAGCGCTC
>NW_007850851.1:0-663 GCF_000696425.1 Galeopterus variegatus
AGTTTGGAGAACAAAAATAAAATGAACACACATGTACCTAACACCAAATGTAATAGAAATTTATCACAAATTTTATTTTTATTTTTTATTTTTTTTTCTTTTTTGTCTTTTTTCGTGTATGGCAACGGATCGCAACCCTCAGTGTCGCGCCCGTACCGGACCGGGACCGGCAACGGGATCGCAACCCTCGGTGTTGCGCCCGCACCTCGCTCAGCCAGTGAGCAGGAACCGGTCTGTATGTGGGATCCGAAGCCTCGGCGGGAGTGCCGCTGCGCTCCCAAGCGGCGCACTGTAGCAGTGCGCCACCGGGCCGGCCCTTATCACAAATTTTAAAACTTCCTCTTTCTCCAGGAGATTACTACCTCCCTGTGTTAATCATTTCATAGTTTTATTTAAAGGTGTGGTACATTTGTAAATTTCCCTAAATAATGGATTTTTAGGTTGGCTTACTTATAAACATTTCAAAATTTAATGATTTTGTATTTGCTATTCTGTTATAATTTTTTTTTGTTTAACAGTACATTTTTGTTCTTGTGTCTAATATTAGTTCACTTTCATTTTTATGTGGTATTTCAGTCTAAGGATAAATAATTTATACATTATATTTTGGTTGTTTCCAATTTTTTTCTGCTATAAAATTTGCTGCACAAGGACATTGTTATA
>NW_007850852.1:0-663 GCF_000696425.1 Galeopterus variegatus
ACACCTGAGGCCAGCGGCCTGTGTCAGACTCTGGACAGGCAGACAGGCATGCAACAAAATAAGGCAGGATAGAGAGACTATTGATGACATGTAATTCATACAACTTTTAAAATTTTCTTTTGACACTTGAGAAGCAGTGGAATTGAACTAATGAGTTAGTTCTCAAACTGTAGTTTGTGGATCCCTGAGAGTTCCTGAGGCCTTTCAGGGCCCTGCAAGTTCAATTTTTTTTTTTTTCGTGATAGTATGAAAACAGAGGTTTCCCACAGTTCTTCATTCACGGCACCCTTCATGTCTGAGTATTTTTTCTACACCATTTCTAGGTCAAAGGAAATATTTAGCAATCTGCTTATTAAGTAGTTAGGTCAAAAGAACTCAAGTATTTGTGTCCTAAAACCTTAGTAGCCATTTGAAGAAATAATACAAATAAATTGTGTATTTTTACTTTATTCTTAAGTAACCATAATTATTTATTAACAGGAATGTGTACCTGTTACCCTCATTTACTATTGTGCTGTTACCCTCATTTACGATTCCACATTGCTTTGGGTACAACTTCTCAAACCTCGTAATCAGATGGAATACTGTTACCCTCATTTACTATTCCACATTGCTTTTTATCACAGAAAGCACTGAAGAAACCAGCTTTCTAAGACATGTTAT
>NW_007850853.1:0-663 GCF_000696425.1 Galeopterus variegatus
CTTTCATTCTATTGAGGAGTGACAGTGAATAAGCAAATAAGCAAATAAAGAAATACATAACGCGGCAAATACATAAACAGAACTTCAGCTACTGATAAGTTCCAACAACAACAAAAAACTATACATGGCAGAATAGTGGAAGGGTTGGAGTTGGGAGCAGCTTCCTTAGACCGGTGAACAGGACTTTCTGAGGAAGTAAAATTTGAATTGAGATTTGAGTGATGAGTGAAATCAGTGATGCAAAGATCTGGGGAAGAACATTCCAGACTCTGGGAACAAAAAGTGCAAAGGTCTTGTTTTAATAGTGAATGTGTTGAGGAATTCTTTGAGGGCCAATGTGACTGGGGTATATTGAGAGATGGAGAGTTGATAAGAGGTGAGATCAGGAATGTAGTAAATGTACAAATCATTGCTTGGAAAACACTGGAACATTAAAACAGTTAAGCATGCAGAAAAAATCATCTGATTTATTTATTTAAAAACTCTAGCTGCTCAGGAGCATGAGTAAGAAGGCCACTTAAGAGGTTATTGACATAATCCAGGTAGAAGAATGATAGCTTTGGCTAATGTTGTAGAAATACAAAATTGGGAAAATCCAATATATTTCAGAGGTAGAGCTGACAGCATTTGCTGATGTTTGGAACAAAGGGAGGTATATTTTCT
>NW_007850854.1:0-663 GCF_000696425.1 Galeopterus variegatus
GTCTTCAGATGCTCCCCAGTGTGAATTAGTTGAATAAAGTCTTTAATATCTGTTTGAGTAACATTAATTTTTCTTTATTCTCAAAATGATTCCATTTCTTGTGTATTTTGGACAAAATCAAAAGGAGACTTATATCTGGAAATGCCCCCTTATGGTATGGAGAAGATGTAAACATGGGAGCTGAGAGAAGCGAAGGGAAAGGGTTAGGGAGAAAGAGAGATGGAGAATGAATAGATGCAGAGACATCTCAACTGGTCTGATTTCTTTCTGCTAAGGTCTTAATTTGCTTTAACTCATTATTTAGTCCAGGTTACCACATTTTCTTGGATATTGAAAAGCAATAGTTTCATTCTAATAAATGTGTTTGCTTTCCTTGATTAAGCTAGTTTGCAGTGCTTCGATTTTTGAAACCAAAGGTAACTTAACAAACACAATTTTGAAAAGGTAATTTTTCTCTTCTTTCTTTATAGATAAAAGCTTACAAGTGCTTACCTTATAAAAGGCTTATGGGGGCTTACCTTAAAAAAGAATAACATACATGATTTTAGTACCTTATAATTTCAAAACATTTACTATTATTAACTCTTAATAAAATCTGTAAAAAAGGTTATGTGATAGTTTTCATATTAATAAGGATAACTAGGTAAATATAACTCAAAAAAC
>NW_007850855.1:0-663 GCF_000696425.1 Galeopterus variegatus
GAAGTATCCTCATATTTATATCTATTTATCTACCTACCTATACACCTGCTCATCCATCCATTCATTCATCCATCCATCCATTCATGTATCCATTTATCCATCCATTCATACATTTATCCATCCATTCATCCGTTTATCCATCCATTTGTTGATCATACTTTTATTGGTAATTATTCATAGAAGAGTGTTTCAAATGATGTTTTTGGTGTTTTCTCCTTGAGATAACTTTGGGTAGAGTAAATGGGGTTGGACATGAGGAGGGAAACTTTTTTCTCTCTCTATGTTTTGGTACTTGTTTTATTATTCAATTTTGTTTAGATTTGTCACATTCATTTAAAAAAGTTTTTTTTTTCCAGCAGCAGTAGCAGCCTCCCCATGGCCCCAGCAGCAGTAGCAGCCTCCTCACGGCCCCCCAGGAGGATCTTGGGGGTGGGGGCCTAAAAATTTTGATTGATAGATATAATTGAGCAGAGAGATTTAGACCCCATTTTTTTCCTTAATAACATCCAGAACTTAAAAAAAAAAAGTTATGTAATCTTGAAACATAAAAAGAAATATGCCACATTAAAGAAAAGTTATGTGTTTCCTTCTTCTGCATGTTCCCCCCCAATGTTTTCTTTGAGGAAAATTGTTGATGAATTGGATTCTGGAAGAATGTTACAA
>NW_007850856.1:0-663 GCF_000696425.1 Galeopterus variegatus
TTTTTTTTTTTTTTTCCAGTAAAGAAACGATATTTATTGCTTACAGTTTCAGAGGCTGGGAAGTCCGAAGTCCAGAATCCAAGGAACACATCTGGTGAGGGCCTTTTCCTGGTGTGTCTCCATATATAGCAAGGCAGGGTATTGCACGGTGAGAATCAGCTGAGCAAGAGAGAGCTAAGCTTCTCACTTGCTCTCTTTTAAAGCCATCAGAATCATGCCCATGACCACCATTAAACCATTGATGGATTAATTCATTCGCTAGGGCATGGTCCTCACAATCTAACCACCTCTTCAAGGCCCCACCTTTCAATTACTATAATAGAATTTCCCACCCTCTTAACACTGCCACAGTGGGGTTTAAGTTTCTAATGCATGAAAATTTGGGGGACACAATTCAACCCATAGGAAATGCAGGTTCTGTACACACAAAAGTTGTGGGAACAGACACACGTACAAAGTGCTTATTTCTAGTCACAAGATTAAGCAGAGTGATATCTATGCTGGTTAATGATGGAATTGGGGTCTGATAGATGGAGAGACGAGAAGCCCAAGATAAGCGACAAAAGGAGATTCACCCCAACATTGGGGGTAGAGGGGACCGAGTGATTGTGAGGGGGAGTTCAGCCAGGCATCTGCTTCCCCACAAGTAGAGGAGCTTCAGGA
>NW_007850857.1:0-663 GCF_000696425.1 Galeopterus variegatus
TCTTTTTCTTTTAGTTGAAGCAAAGAAAAAACAATGTAACACACAGTAAAGCTAGTTGCACGCAAAAAATAATATGTAAATATGCCCAGATTTCTAGCCACCTGGCCACCAAAAGATATAACATTCAAAAAAAATAAAAGGATTGCTTTGGAAAGGCGGCAGTAACACATTTTGGAGTAAGGGAGGCTCTCGTGGGCTGTTCCTGCTCATGATAAACTTTCAAATAGGAACAGACAACATTCCTTACATATCCCCAATTCTGTTTTTGGCTCTGAGAATCACTTTTAATGTGTGACCTATTCTAGGCATGTTTTATCTACCATTAAGTGGAATGAGAAGACACAGTTCCCTGGGAAATTTTCACAATCACTGCCTTTTTGAACTATCTAGTCAGAAAGGCACTAGATACAAATAAAACTTCATTTTTGCCAAATATAAATGACAGCTTCATATTCACATTCCTTCTTCCCTTTGAATCACAATGATAGGAGGCGTTTTTGTTGTTATTTCATGGAACCATTTTAAAATGTAGCAGGCAGTACAAATTTCACCATAAAGAAATGACAAACATAACCCATAAAACATAAACCCATGGAACAAATAAGCAGATATGCTACTTGACTTAGTGACTGTGAAATTGACAGGGGCTGATTTTTCACCTGT
>NW_007850858.1:0-663 GCF_000696425.1 Galeopterus variegatus
TAAAAGATTTGCAGGAGATGACAGGACAAACCAGACAGGTGTGTTTACTGTGAGAGGACTGGAGAACAGAGTCAGGGTCAGGGAGAGCAGATGCGTGTGGACAAGGGTCCTACAGTCAGTAGAGCAGACGAGGTGGACGGTGACAGATGACAAAGCGTTGCATTAGCTCCCTGTTTCAGGCAGGTGTTGTGCAAGCTGGCAGCTCGAACTGGGCTATGCACAGCGGGTTCTCCACCACAGTGCCGTCAGCACGTTAGGCGTGTTTATACTTCTCCCTTTCCTCTGAGATTTCACACACTCAGTTCCCTGCTCCTCCCGACATCTCTGAGTGTGTCTGGCGACACCTCATACTTAACCTGCCCACCACTCAACCCAGGCTTCTCCACCCCAGACGTGTCTCTTCCCACCAGTATTCCCCATCTTGGTAAAAGGCAGCACTTCCCACCCATCATCTAAATCAGACAACTAGAAAAAATCCTCCGCTCCTACCTCTCCATTAACCCTCCCCCACTTTTTCCCAGCAAATCTTTTCATTTTACCTCAACTCCTTCCATACCCGGCTTTCTTCATTGCTACTACTTTAGTCAAGTTCTCCATCATTCCTTTGATAAACTGTTAAAACAAACTCTGAACCACTTCCATTCTTGTGCACTCCAATGCCTT
>NW_007850859.1:0-663 GCF_000696425.1 Galeopterus variegatus
GTCTGATTTTGTCATTAGGGTAATTCTGGCCTCATAGAATGAGAAATTATTTCCTCTGCTTCTATCTTCTGGACAAGATTGTAGAAAACTAGTATATGAGGGGTCTTCAAAAATTTTATGGAGGGGCCGGCCCAGTGGCACACTGCTACAGTGCGCCGCTTGTGAGCGCAGTGGCGCTCCCACCGAGGGTTCGGATCCCACATACAGACCGGTTCCCGCTCACTGGCTGAGCGAGGTGCGGGTGCGGCACTGAGGGTTGCGATCCTGTTGCCGGTCCCGGTCCGGTACGGGCGCAACACTGAGGGTTGCGATCCGTTGCTGGACATGAAAAACAGACAAAAAGGAAAAAAAAAATTTTATGGAAAGGTTTGTATTATCTTTTAGTTGTATTTTTCTACAAACTGTTTGAAGTAATTCATAATTTTTTCCTTACATATTTGATAGAATTCACCAGTGTACCCATCTGGGTGTGTTGCTTTCTGTTTGCAAAGGTTGTTTATTATTGATTTGATTTCTTTAATAGATATAGCCCTATTCATATAGTCTGTTTCTTCTTGTGTGACTTTTAGCACATTATTGTGTCTTTCAAGAAATTGTTCCATTTTGGGGCCGGCCCGGTGGCGCACTGGATAAGTGCGCCGCTTGGGAAGCACAGCGGCGCTC
>NW_007850860.1:0-663 GCF_000696425.1 Galeopterus variegatus
TTCAAGTTTAAATAACTGCAAAATATGTTAGTTAAGCTATTTGAAGTTTAAAAAATACTTTAAAAATATATAAAATATTTTGTATAAATAAGTTTGTTATTACTATATTTATATAGTGTTATATTGGATTTATGTGGATCCAATACTAGAAATACTAAATAAAATAAGATAAACTTATTATTTTCATTATAGTCAATGGAATATAAATATTATATATCCAACTAATTCTAAAATATAAGCACAGTTTGATATCCTCCAGCGTACATAAATATATGTATGGATGTGTATTTAAAAAAGAAATTGGTGACCACGGGCTGTTAAAAATAATTTCTTATAGATTCAATTATATTTATCAAAATGGATAATATAATCAATATAAATTAATTATATAAAATGTATAATTAAATATATTAAAATGTATTATATAATTATATATATTAATTATATTATACATGTTGATAACTACTAAATGGAAAATATAAATTTTTATTAGAAATGCGTCTTTAATGACATGAGTAGGGATTTTTACAGATTAGCTCCTATTTTCATGGGTGAATATTATATATTACTAGAGTGAGACAGTGCTCACCATCAGTTTTATCCTTAACTTGAATGTCGCATATGCAGACACTAAGAAACACAGATATAGGTAGATGTGAATAG
>NW_007850861.1:0-663 GCF_000696425.1 Galeopterus variegatus
ATAAGTCCTATGACAAGAAAGAACGAGGCCAACTACAAAAGAAGAGAGAAAAGTAGAACAAAGAGTTGGGGGGGGGCGTTGGGGAGAGAGAGAAAGAGGGAAAGGCAGAGAGACAGAATGTTGCTATTACTTGAGTGCCTGTGCCTGAAAAAATTCCACCATTTACCTTCAAAGTTTATGAGCCACTAAATCTACTTTTCTGCTTATGATTGTTTATATTGGCTTTCTTTTACTTACAATGGGAAGGTACCTAATAGACAAGGTTTAGGGACTAATACACAAGATTTAGCTATTCTTCAAGTAACTACCTGGGTTTGTCAGTCTCTTGGCTAATCTACATATTTCTTCCCTCACTTGTAAAGTGGAGTTAAGTCTGGCTAGAGTGGTGGGCACACACAGAACGTCTTAGGAAATGTTTGTGAAATGAATGAAGTACTAACAGTACAGAGGTAGTAAGTTTTGGGTTTAACCATGTGAAATTGCCACTGTTTGACTATTTTTTACCTCAAAAGAAGCAGTTTCATATGGTTAAACTGTTAATATGTTCAGCTACTGAGGAAGTGGAGCCACAATGTCAGTTGACATTTATTGAGAACCTACTATGTGTGGGCAAGGCTGGGTGCTGTGAGGGGGCTACAGGTGGAGAATACAAGGTCCCTCTTC
>NW_007850862.1:0-663 GCF_000696425.1 Galeopterus variegatus
TCTCTTAAAGAATTCAGAACACAGGTTCACACAAAAACTTATACACAAATGTTAATAGCACCACTATTCATAACAGCCAAAGGATGGAAACAACCTAAATGTCCCTCAGCTGATAAATGGATAAACAAGATGTGGTAGATCTGTAAAATGGAATGTTATTTGGCCATAGAATATATTAAGTACAAATGCATGTTACAACATGGATGAACCTTGAAAACGTACTCATTGAAAGAAGCCAGTTTCAAATGCCACATGTTGTATGATTCCATTTTATATAAAATGTCCAGAATAGACAAATCAATCTCATAGAGACTGAAAGATTAGTGGTTGGCTGGGGCTGGGATGTAGGGGGAAATGGAGAGCGACTGCTTAATCAGTACAGGGCTTCTTTTCAGGGTGATAAAAAATGTTCCGGAATTAGATAGTAGTGTTAGTTGTACAACATTGTAAATGTATTTAATGCCATGGAATTGTACATGTTAAAATGGTTAAGATGATGAATTTTTGTTATGTGAATTTGATCTCAACAACAGATAGATAATGATAGTGTGTGAGAAGTTGGAGAGTGCCTAATTATATATCTGTGCTCCGAGATAGAGAAAACCTACAAGATTTTGCCAGTTCTAAGGATTTTTAAAAATTGGACCACATTATTATTCCAAT
>NW_007850863.1:0-663 GCF_000696425.1 Galeopterus variegatus
TACTGGTTTATTACAAAGGATGCAACTCACGAACAGCCAGATGGAAGAAATGCACAGAGCAGGATATGCGGCAAGAGGCGCCGAGCTCCCGTGCCCTCTCCAGGTGTGCCACCTTCCTCTCGTTCAGCAACTTGGAAGCTCTCTGAACCCTGTCCTTTGGGTTTTTATGGAGGTTTCATCATGTAGGCATGATTATTAAATCATTAGTCCCTGGAGGCTGGGGAGTGGGGCTCAAAGTTCCAACCCTCTAATCACATGCATGGTTCTCCTGACAACCAGCCCCCATCCTTAAGGGCTTTCCAGAAGTCACTTCATTAACACAAACTCAGGTGTGATTGAAAGGGGCTTGTTGTGAATAACAAAGGACACTCTGTCACCTTAATCTTTCTTGTCACTAAGGAAATTCCAAGGTGTTTAGGTGTTAGGAAATTCTAGGCACTCTGGCTGGGAATAGGAACTACAACCATCGTAAGTCACAATGTCACACCTCTCTCCAGATGCGGCTCATCCTCTTGGGTTCTTGGTCACGTTGCTTTTGCATCATCTCCTACTCTGGACCAAGCCTCTCAGAGCTCTCCTGAGTCCCCCAGAAGAGGAAACTCTTTGCTCCTGTCCTGTACAACTCTGGGTCTCAGGAAATATGATGAGGCTATCTAAGGACGT
>NW_007850864.1:0-663 GCF_000696425.1 Galeopterus variegatus
CTAATGGTCTGTCTGACTTCAAAGCCTATATACTCTTTTACTCTACCATATTGCCCCCCCCACCTCACACTTTTAAAGCATGCTCTGCCCTTTTGCCTTCAACTTGAGACAAGTTTTTGGCTTCTTTTAAAATGAACATTTCAAAGGAAAATAAATTCTTTGCACTCTGCCTCTGGAAAGTGAAAAAAATGTTATACTGAAAAGGGCATCATTTATAGAGAAGATACAGGCAGTTCATTTAGATGGTAACAATTCCTCCATATGAAGTAGATAATTACTGCTGGAGGTAGCAAAAAAAGATGACAGTGAGCATTTTCAGTTCCTAAAAGAGTGCAGAAGAAAATGGTTGAATTTCATAATGCAGTCAAAAATTAAACATTTGCTCCTCAGATTGAAACATTAATATTGGCTCAAATTCAATTAATCAAAATCCAACAAAATAGTACACTTTATGACCACAGATTCATTTTTTAATAAGGTTAAGTATATAAAAGAAAAAAAATACAGTTTTACATATTTGTTCAAAATGCGAATTCTGGTAATTAGTTTTCATTTACTATTGTGTAAGCATATACATAAGTGATGGACTGAATAGTAGTGCCAAAGAAATGTTGGCATCCTAATCCATAGAACGTGTAAGTATTATCGCATACGGGAAAAGAG
>NW_007850865.1:0-663 GCF_000696425.1 Galeopterus variegatus
ATCATCATCCCCATTCTCCTGACACAAACACTGAGTCCTGGGGGTGAAGTGATTTGCACAGAGCCACCTGGACAGTAAGCAGCAGTGTTAGGATCTGGGCCCAGGGCTTTCCGGGCTGAATCCAGGATCTACTCCACAACACCACACTTGGGTTTCACTCCACTTTGCTTAGGCTGAGAGCCCAAAACTGCAGAGAACTCACCTGAGCTCTGATCACTGCTCTAGAATCCACCCAGCTCAGCCTATGACCTGAGCCAGTGGTGCTACCTGAGCCACAAGCTCCAAAAAGCCATTAGCATTCACATGAACAGAGGTGGGGAAAAATTGAGCCATCTCCACAAAAGCTTTGGGCTCTGAGTATTACAAGCAATTTTAACCTAGCCAAGAAAAGAAAAAAAAAAAATTTTAAATGTATAAATAAAAACAGTTAAACAACTTCATTTTGATGATCCCAGAAACTCAATAGTTTTCAGACTGAGTTGAAACTAGAGAAAAGGTTAAATACAGACTCCAAGTTACTGATTGAAATAACAATAACCTTCATAAAAACTGTAATTTATTGAGCACCTGCTGTGACCCAGGTACTTCACACATGTCATAGTACTTATACCTCAAAGCGAAGGCTTCTGCCTTTGTGACCTGTGAGGTGGACGTTATAAGATC
>NW_007850866.1:0-663 GCF_000696425.1 Galeopterus variegatus
AACAAAAAGGGGTAAAGGAAAAATCAACGAAATCAAATTCTCCTTCTTTGAGAAGTTCTATACAAGTGCTAAATCTCTAGCCAACTGATTAGAAAGAAAAGAGAGAAGACAAATTACCAATAAGTAGTATTACTACACCATAAACCTAAATGTAAACTCAAAACTGTGAAACTTCTAGAAGAAACCATATGAATAAGACTTTGTCAACTTGACTGAGGCAAACATTTCTTAGATATGACACAAAAATCATAGCCCATAAAAGAACAAATTGATGAGCAGGTAGGCCTCACCACCACTGGACCCCATCCCCAGCCCAGCCGAGTGTGTGCTGACCAGACAGGCACCGCTGGAAAGGCCTGAGATCTGTGGAGACCATACGCCCCACAGTGCCAGCACATGACTGAGCAGATAGGCTTTGCTGCCACCAGACTCCATTCCCAGCCCAGCTGAGTGTGCGTTGACCAGAGAGACACCCTACCAGAGAGGCCCGAGTCCCGCAGAGACCACATAGCCCATGGCACCAGCATGAGACCAAACAGGTAGGCCTTGCTGCTTCCAGACCCCATCCCCAGACTGGCCGAATGCACACTGACCAGAGTGGCGCCTCCCCAGAGAGGCCCAAGACCTGAGGCGACCATGTGCCTGAGGCACCAGCAGGCGACT
>NW_007850867.1:0-663 GCF_000696425.1 Galeopterus variegatus
AAATATTTAAGTTCAGCCACTTCTCTCTTGATTTATATACTATTATTTTCCTGTATTTTAACTTTATATTTGTCTCACTTTTTACCCCAGAAGATATGATCACTACTGCTTTATACAGACAATCGCCACAATTTTTGCTTATTAGTTTCTCAGATAGTGTACTGTGTTGGTTAAAGGCATGGCTTCTAGAGTTAGAATGTCTAGATATAGATACCAAGTTTATTCAGTAGCTGTGTGACTTTAGCAAATTTACTTAACCTCTCTGTGCCTCACCTTTCTTATTTACAAAATAAGAAAATAGATTTACCTCATGGGGTTTGTTGTATTAAATGAGTTTCTAGAGAAAAGCACTTAGAATGGTCCCTGATATATAAATGTATTCCATATGTTAGTTGTTGCTATTTTTCCTTTATGCATTTCAGAACTTACCTCTGCAATTACTTTTTTCCTTTTGTCTGATGAATATCATTTATTGTTTTTCTCAGTAAGAATTTATTTTTGGAAAACCCTCAGTTTTTGATTCCATGGAAAGAGGTTCTTTCTCTTCGTACTTCAGAGAAATTTTTACTGGATCTAGAGTTACATATTGTTAAAAGAAAAACTTTAGACAAAGTTTAACAGATTATTTGAGCAAAGTGATTCATGAATCGGGCAGCACTCAAA
>NW_007850868.1:0-663 GCF_000696425.1 Galeopterus variegatus
ATAAGGCATATGCTTTTTTGCAGGGTGAGAGTTCACGTCAACATGAAGAAATGCTCAAGCTAGAAATTCCATTGTTCACGTCCTTTGAAAACAGCCTCCCCGGCTCCATTCCTGGAGGCAACCGATGTCCTGAGCTTGGTGTGTAGTTTCCCATGCATTTTAAAACTTTTTCTATGAACATATACTTCTGTATACATTGTAAATTTTATTCTCTGTGTTAAAATTTTATATTCATGCTGATTGTATTAGTCAAGGTTCTCCAGAGAGGTACATTCAATAGGACATGTGCATACACATGTGGGAGGGGCACTGGCCCGTGCGGTTGTGAAGGCTGAGCAGTCACTCCCATGATGGGCCATCTGCAGACTGGACGCTGGTAGCGTGGCTCAGTTCACGTCAGGAAGCCTCAGAACCAGGGAAACCGATGGTGTGATTCTCAGGCCAAGGCCAAGGCCTGAGCGCCGGGTTTGCCACCCTTGTAAGTCCTGGAATCCAAAGTCTGAAGAATCTAGAATTTGAATGTCCATGGACAGGAGAGAAGTGTGCCCCAGCTCCAGGAGAAATAGCGTGAGAGACTCATCTTTTCTTCTGTTTTTGTTCTCTCTGGGCCCCCATGGATTGGACGGTGGCCGCCTAGGTGGAGGGTGGACCTTCCCCACCCAG
>NW_007850869.1:0-663 GCF_000696425.1 Galeopterus variegatus
AAAGGCTAATCTGTTCTTTAGAATCCTGACTTCTGCTATGTCTCTGGACTTCTCAGAGAATGTCAGACTTAACCTTGAACATGTCCCTGACAAAGACAACCTTGTTATCCAGAAAGCCACAAACATTTCTGTATGTATGATTAAGAAGTAAAATATCAAAGGCTGATTTTAGTTCAGCTTCTTCTGAGCAGGAAAAGAATGACCAAGCGGCTTTGAGCAGATAGGCAGTTGGCATAATCTGCATTGGCTTTAGTTTGGGCAAGTCCAGTCCTGGGCACAGAAAGAATGAGAATTCAATCTAGAGAATAGTCCCAGTCATGGAAAACAACAAGACAATAAAATTGTTTACTAGTAGAATTATAACCCAGGAAGGGTTATATTCCTCGAGAACAAATAAGGTAAACATATTTTAAAAGAAGCTAGAACAGATGTAGTCAAGTCTGTTGGCAGTATTTCATATTCTTGACTTTAACATCTGATTAGCATTCACGGTCCTGCCCTTATAATGGTGGGCCCTGGCTATGGAGAATACCATACAGACTGCCCCCACTACCATACACACATAGTTATTTACTTCATCACTAGTCAAAAAATTATATTTAAAATGAAACAAGCAACCTAATAAAAATCCTTTCTTTTTATATAGTGTCTAAAAACATTGTG
>NW_007850870.1:0-663 GCF_000696425.1 Galeopterus variegatus
CTAGAGAAGTAAGAGCAAGGTTGGAAGTTACTTTAGTGCTTTCTAATAGTCTGAATACTTATCTGAGCAAAATATATTCCTTCTGAGTCATTGGACAATAGTCTGCAGCAGATCCCATGAATCTACCAACTTTTGTTGGAGAATACAGGTGTTTACATGTTGGGGGAGAAGGTGTTCTTATCTTCAACGAAGAGAATAGTAGAAGCTTCCATGGCAAGGGCTGGGGATTAAGTGATTTGTCTCTGGTGTATGCTGGATCCACACTCGGTCGCTGTGGTTAAGCTTTCTTCCTATCAGGTCAGGCAGAGGCAGACTTCATGGACAATACTGCACATGTATTGGACCAGTGAACCTAAGGTACTTTTTGTGTTATCCTATCAAACAACAGCTAAAGATACTTTGGTTTCATGCATCTTAAACATGAAATTACAAAAACAGACAGGACACATTTACAGGGGGAATGGAGCAGTTTATTATATTTTTCTGTCATAGTCTATTGCTCCCATGTTTGTTTACACTGAAATAAACCCTTACAAAAAAATAAAGTCTGGGAAATCAAGTGCATTCTAAAATTCAAAGAGCTCAACCCAATATATTAAAGCTGAATTTCTGATCAAAGAAGTGATCTTTTATTCTACTTGATGTAAGTGAAATTATTGTATC
>NW_007850871.1:0-663 GCF_000696425.1 Galeopterus variegatus
AATCCATGTCTGTCTGATTTCCATAATGGTCAATTTACTGCTAAACTACATTGTCTCAATCGAGGTCCCCTGGAACTCACACTGAGGATCAGACAGACAACAGATTTTCATCAAAAATTCACTGAATTTTGTTTATTAAATAATCTTTTTCCTCATTGCTATCTCACTCTCCATCTTGATGACAAAATTAATATCTTAATTAAATTTCATTTTTTTATTCTGCTCTTTATCTCAAAGACAGGATTTTTACCAAAATTGAAGGTTTCTTCTCAACTGTCAGAATGACTAAATATTGTTTTAATTCTTTAATTGACAAAGATTATTATTATCCAAAGACAATGAAAGCTACTTAATTAAACTTTATCTTTTTTTGAAGTGTCAGTCATCCCAAGCGTATAACCTACCCCTCTGAAGAAAAAGCTTGAAATCAGTAACTCCAAGATTTCATCAGTTCTGGAATGGAGGTCAGGCATCTCTCTATGTAAAAATCTCCCTGCTGAGTATGTTCATCAGCTGAGTTTGGGGATATTGAGTAATATTTTTTAGTCTACATTGCCTTATTTTGGGATCCTCATAAAAAATTTCTCTGCACATTATAGAACTTCAAGAATGCTTCCTAATGAATGAGTTAAGTGCTCTGACATCACTGATAGCCTTCAATGT
>NW_007850872.1:0-663 GCF_000696425.1 Galeopterus variegatus
AATAATTAAAAAAAAATAAAAATTATACCTGAATGATTTCTTAAATTAGATAATATAACTAGGCTTTTAATTAAAAAATAGTGGTCCCCCTGGCTAAACCCTCCCCATTGCCAATAACTGCTACCCAAAGTAAGCATTTTCAACTCATGTAACTGTTCTGGGAGTTACCTATAATTTGTAAACAGCATGTGTACATTGATATTTCTTTGCTTTTTTATTTGGAATACTACTTACTGACTTCCTTATGAAATATGAAGATAATTAGCAGGCATGTACACATGCTCTCCCCATCCTTCCCAAATAGTCGTATCACCATTTGGGGGGTGCTGTACACTGGATACCCCTCTCTTCCCACCACCTCACTAAAGCTTAAATCCCCACTGTAACTGTTGAGGGTGGGAAATCCTATTATGGTAATTGCAAGGTGGGGCCTTGAGAGGTGATTGGATTGTAGGACCATGCTGTAGTGAATGGATTAAAAGTGGTGGTCGGGGGCGTGGTTCTGAGGGCTTTAAAAAGGGAGGAGAGTCTCTCACTGTCTCTGCTCCACCGTTTTGCGATGTGATATCTTGCCATCATTGAAGTCACCCCCAAAGAAAGCCCTCACCAGTTGTGTTCCCTGGACTTTGGACTTCCTAGCCTCTGAAACTGTAAGCAATAAAT
>NW_007850873.1:0-663 GCF_000696425.1 Galeopterus variegatus
GTTTATTTTGACCTGATAAAAATTTAAGTTCAATCACATACAAAAACTCCACAATGTAACTTTGGCTCCACACTTTATGATATTAATGTAAAAATTTTCATTTATTTATATTATATATCCATTAATGTTTTTTGCTGTAGTTATTTTTAATAGTTGTCTTTTAACTTTTGTGCTAGAATTAAAAGTGATTTACCTACCACTGTTAAAGTAATACAGTATTCTATATTTATTTATATATTTATCAATACATTTAATACTTTCTTATGCTATCATGTTGCTGTTTAGCATCCTTTTGTTTCAAGTCAAATAACTCCCTTTCACATTTCTTGGAAGGCAGTTTTAGTAGTGTTTAACTCCTCCAGTTTCTGTTTGTTTGGAAAAGTTTTTATCCCTCTTTTATTAAGGAAGGACAGTTTTGCCAGGAATAGTATTCTTGATTGACAGTTTTTTTCTTTTAGCACTTTGGATATATTATTCTACTCGCTTCTGGCTTGCAAGGTTTCTGCTGAAAAACCCACTGATAGAACCACTGGATAGTCTTATAAGAGTTCCCTTGTAGGTAACAGTTGTTTTTCTCTTGCTGCTTTCAAAATTCTCTTTGCCCTTCACTTTTGACAGTTTGATTATACTGTGACTTGGAGTAGATTTCTTTGATTTAATATC
>NW_007850874.1:0-663 GCF_000696425.1 Galeopterus variegatus
ACTATACACATGCTCTGGCAAAGGTCAGTCAGCAGTAATTCTTATACAGCTCACCATATCATTAAACAGAGAGAAATTTGATAGTTTATGACTTCTTAATATTGCATTATGTCTATGCATTGTAATTTATTTAACCAATTTCCTTATTAATGAGCACTTAAGTTGTTTTCAGCTTTGTTGTGGTTGTTATGCTATCACAAATAATGAGGCAAAGAACATACTCGGGCCTAAATTTTTGTGTACATGTTCAAACCTAATGGACAGGTCACAAGGGGTAAAATGGCTAGGTTGTAGAGGAGGTGACATGAAACTATTTTTCTTTTTATTGAAACATAATTGACTATACATATCTGTGGGGTACAGAGTTGAATATCAATACCTGTGTGCATTATGTGATGCTCAAATTAGGATAATTAGTATATACAAGAATATACAATGTAATAAATTTTTGTGGCCCTTTCCCAATTTCTTGGTAACCTCCTTTCCCCCTTTCCCACCTCTGGTAACCTCAGTTCTGTTCTCTCCTTTGGAAAGTTCAACAAGTTATTTTGCTTGGTGTATCTTTCTTTCTTTTATTTAATTATTTGTTTGTTTGTTTTAGCACCCACTTATGAGTGAGGACATGTGGTATTTCTCTTTCTGTGCCTGGCTTATTTCACTTAA
>NW_007850875.1:0-663 GCF_000696425.1 Galeopterus variegatus
TTATTCTCCATCTTTTTGATTATAGCCAGTCTAACTGGGGTGAGGTGATATCTCAATGTGGCTTTAATATACATTTCCCTGATGATTAGTGCTCTTGAGCATTTTTTCATGTATCTGCTGGCCATTTGTATGTCTTCCTTTGAAAAATGTCTATTCAGCTTCCCAGCACCCATGCTACCTGTCATTTGGTCCCTCCAATTTAGTGTCTTCATGTGGGATTCGGAATGTGGGGAGCTGACACGCTGCTGATCTTGCTATTGCTGTCTGTGTAAGTAATAAACTATCTGAATCCATTTGGGCTCATATTCTCCTTACTGACTAAATTGATGAAAGTGTGGTGAGGCAATCCATGAACTGCAGTAGTGCTCCTTGTACCTCTGCTAGCCACCATGCTGCTGCCTAGAGGCTGCTTCATTGCTTGACATTTTACACTCAGCAAGAAAGCTACCCTCCTTTCAGACCCTCTCCCTTCTGCCTGCTTGGACTTGGCATCCAGGCTCTAGAATGGAGACTTTTTGAATGTCATGGAAATTAAACTGAATGCTCCAACATGCAATACCCAGCCCTGATACACCTCCTTCCCACCTGGACATTACAAGATAGACCTCTGACCTTGTTCTACTCCTTGGAGGATAGGCAGGATGGTGTGTTGCAGAAAACTAA
>NW_007850876.1:0-663 GCF_000696425.1 Galeopterus variegatus
GCTAACTGACTGAGCTGGGATTCAAGCTCAGGACCATCAGTCATTCTTTCATTAAAGTATGATTTGCTCTTGTGATGTGTGCTTTGGAGGATGCCAGAGAGGACTGGGTCTTGGCACTTGAAGAATAATATTGTTGAGAAAATTAAAAAAATACATATATAGAGAGAAAGAATTTAATTTTATCATTAAATAATTTATAATTTATAAATAATATATAATTTTATCATCATATATAGTAACCAGAGATAAGTATAGTTCTTTGTTCATATTCATTCATTCAGCAAGGACTTATTGAATGTCTACAGTGATCAGTATTGGGGATACAGTAGTGCCTTGGATTGAGTGTTCCACCCACTGTGACAGTGTTAAGAGGGTGGGAAATCCTATTGTGAAAGGTAATTGAAAGGTGGTGCCTTGAAGAGGTGATTAGATTGTAGGACCATGCTGTAGTGAATGGATTAATAATGGTGGTCAGGGGTGAGGTTCTGAGGGCTTTGAAAGGAGAGCACGTGACTGGTTAATCTCTCTCTGCTCCACCATGTCCTCCATGTGAGACCCCTGCATTGATGTGAAGCCACCACCAAAGAAGACCCTCACCAGAAGTGTTCCCCCTGGACTTTAAGCTTCCCAGCCTCTGAAACTGTAAGCAATAAATTTCATTTT
>NW_007850877.1:0-663 GCF_000696425.1 Galeopterus variegatus
AAAAAAAAAACCTTAGTTTTGATAAGCCATTGAAATTTCAGGGTTCCTTTGTTACTGTAGCATAACCTTGCCTATTCTGACTAATGCTAAACAAAAACAAATTAAAAAATAAGCACATATCATTTGATAGATACAATGTGTCTGTAATGCTGGCCTGGGTAGAAGTGTTCACAAGATTCTGGTATCTAGAATGCCCTAAAACCATGCCATGCACTCTTGGAGTATAACTTTTGGTGTTACCTATTGCGGTGGATTAAATGGTCCCCCCAAAGTCATTGAAGCTTTATCCCCACTGTAACTGTTTAGTGCCGGAAATCTTACTATGGTAATTGAAAGGAGGGGCCTTGAAGAGGTGATTAGATTCTGAGGACCATGCCCTAGTCAACAATGGATTAATAATGGTGGTCATGGGCATGGTTCTGAGGGCTTTAAAAGGGCAGCACATGATAGTTTCTTGACTCTGTCATTCTTCCATGTGAGACCTTTGTGTCACTGTCACCACCAAGGCCTTCACCGGATGTGTTCTATGGACTTGGCACTTCCCAGCCTCTAAAATTGTAAGCAATACATTTTGTTTTCTTACAAATTACCCAGTTCCAGGTATTTTGTTATAAGGAACAGAAATGGACTAATACACCTATTTATATAATTGAGAAAGTTATA
>NW_007850878.1:0-663 GCF_000696425.1 Galeopterus variegatus
CACCAATAGACCAAACAATAATCATTATCATGAATATATAAGAAAGAAAAATACCCACTGGCAAAACACAAATGCAAATGAAAATAAATAAATAAATAAATTTTACCACCTCTAAAAACCAACAAATATTGAAGATGAATAATAAAAGGGGAAGAAAGAACAAAAGATATTCAAAACATCTACAAAAAAGTGATAAAATGTCAGGAATAAGACAATACCTCTCAATAATAACACTAAAAATATATGGATTAAATATCCCATTCAATAGACACAGCCTGACAGATTGGGTTAGAAAACAATAACCCCAATATATACTGTCTTCACCTCACCTGTAAAGATGCACACATACTAATAGTGACAGGATGGTAAAAGATATACCATGCAAATGGAAACCCCAAATGAGCAGGAGTAGTTATTCTTATATTGGATAAATACACTTCAAACCAAAACTCCGTAAAAAAAGACAGACATGGCCACTATACAATGATAAAGAGATGTATACAGCAAAAAGACATAACAATCATAAATATATATGCACCCAACACTACAGCATTCAGATATATAAAGCAAGGATTTAAACTATATTTTAGATCAATTGGACCGGGCAGATATCTACAGAACATTTCATCCAACAACCACAGAAGAGCACATGGAACATTTTCC
>NW_007850879.1:0-663 GCF_000696425.1 Galeopterus variegatus
GGAGCAGGGAAAAGGGAACAAGAAATCCCTGAAAATAAATTGCCCCAAGAGGCAAAAAAAAAATACATTAAAATACAATGCACACTTTCTGTGAATTTTAAAAGGAATAACAGACCCATGAATGAAAACTGGAATTTGATTTAGGGCTGCATGCTACATTGAACTTCTTAAGGATTTTATCTCAGTTTGGTTCTCAGGGACTTGGACTAGCCAGCTCAGTTGCCTAATATTTTAAAACTGTTTACTATATAATTTTATATTTGTGATTTTTCTTTTTAAATTTCCACTTTTTATACAAACTCCGTAGTACCATTAAGGGTACACTTTCAAATTTCTCTGATTTCAAAATCTTCCACTGCTCAAGGTGGATTTCAAATGCACTGTGAACACTACCATGCCCTTTGGGAAGCACCTATTTATTAATTGTAGGTGTTCAAAATTAGAAGACTATGATGTTTCTGATAAATTTTGCTGACCCCTGTAGCATAGCTAGACAGATTTATATTGTATCATTTTACCAGTAGGATTAGAAACACAGAATGCAGTCTTTGAATTCATGTCAAAGTAAGATTACAGATTTCAGGTTTAAAAAAAAAAAAAAGAAAGAAAAGTTGGGTAAAATTATAAATACCACAATATTTTATTTTAAGATTTGGGTAACTT
>NW_007850880.1:0-663 GCF_000696425.1 Galeopterus variegatus
GTGGTCAGGAAGGACATGGGGGAGCACAGACAAACTGGAGCATGTGAGGATGAGGTGGAACTGTGTAGATGAGCTGGACCTTGCACCGGACTCTCACCTACCCACAAATCTCCAACTTCTATGATGCAGGTGACTTGCAGGAGAAGCTGGCAGCCTCTCTCCCATGGAAAAGAGTGCACCTGGCCCTGGAGTCATAGAAGCTGACAGAGGAGACCTGGTGGGAGCCCAGCTGCTGTCCCACGCCATCCAGTGGAGCCACCAGATCAGCAATGACATGTATGAGCAACAAAAGCACCCTGCACTGGCACCAACCTTCTGAGCATAAAAAGAATATGGCTGTTTCATTTCTGCCTTCTAAGTCTCGAACAAAATTTCTCTTCTTACAGAGGCCAATTGTGCAAGGAAGAGAATTCTGGGAAATGTAGTCCCAGCTTAGCTAAACTGGCACAATGTGCATCCACCACAGAGAAGAAGACAGTAGCCAGGTAGACTGTGGAAGTATTAGAGCAATTCAGAGGGTAATTACATTCTGAATTCTTTGTTTCCAGATGGAAAACTGAATGTGCTTTATAATCAGGTAGCTAGATCTATTAATTGAGGGTAGGAAAATGTGAGCATTTTAACTTTACATTGCAAAAAGAATTTGAGGTGGAGCATATAAAA
>NW_007850881.1:0-663 GCF_000696425.1 Galeopterus variegatus
TAAAATTAGAAATCAATAACAAACAAAATTCTAGAAACTATACAAACACATGGAAATTAAACAGCATTCTACTTAATGATATATGGGTACAAGAAAAAATCAAACAGAAAATCAAAAAATTTATTGAATCTAATGAAAATAATGATACATCATACCAAAACCTGTGGGATACTGCAAAAGCAGTACTAAGGGGGAAATTTATTGCATTAAATGTTTACTGCAGAAGAATGGAAAGATGTCAAGTGAACAACCTAACACTTCACCTTAAAGAGCTAGAAAAACAAGAACAATCCAAACCCAAAGTTAGCAGATGGAAAGAAATCATTAAGATCAGAGCAGAACTTAATGAAATTGAAACCCAAAAAACAATACAAAAGATCAATGAATCAAAAAGTTGGTTTTTTGAAAAGATAAATAAAATTGACGAACCATTAGCACGGCTAATTAAAAAAAGAAGAGAGAAGATCCAAATAACACAAATTCGAAGTAAAAAAGGTGATATTATAACTGATACTTATGAAATACAAGGAATCATTCAAGACTACTATAAACAACTATATACCAATTAACTTGAAAATCTGGAGGAACTGGATAAATTTCTAGATACACAAGCTACCAAAAGTGAGCCAAGAAGGTGTAGAAAATCTGAGCAGACCAATAACA
>NW_007850882.1:0-663 GCF_000696425.1 Galeopterus variegatus
CATCTAGTGTGACGAGATAGATTGATTTAGCTTATGCCATTTTTACTGTTTGAAAAGTGTTCTTGTTTGAAAGCTCCTCAACACCTGTGGTGAAAATTGAAGGTTAAAAATTGTCCTGTACTTAGAAAAATTTTAAATTCTGCCTGCCTTTGCTGTTTCCCGCCTATGCTGTCCCTGACTGATAAAACCAAGAGCTGTATCTGGATGTATCTAGACAAGCTAAGGAGGGAATTGTCCTGTGAAAGTTTTTGCCATCCCCAAGTGATTAACTGGCTTCTTTCAGCTTCCACTTTCAGCTTGCACTTGGCCTCCCCAAACCCCTTCCTCAAGCCAGGAGGGTATGTATGTATGTGTGTAACTATATGATAACTATAAGTGTGTGACTATTTGATAATTTAAACTGTGTGACTAAATGTAAAAATGTGTTTTTTAAAAATCCCTCTAAACTTCAGTTCAGGGCTGCTTCCTTCCAAGACTTTCTTGGAGGAACAGTTGCTGGCCAGCCAATAAAAACCCCCTCTTAAATTCTCAATTGGGTGTTCTGGTTCCTTTTCTGTGCAGCAGACTCACAACACTAGCAGAGACAAATGTAATCCTGTTTAATTAGTAAACCCAGGGAAAGATGTATGCTGATAATTCTAAAAACATTTCTCATAGCAGTCT
>NW_007850883.1:0-663 GCF_000696425.1 Galeopterus variegatus
GGCTTTGTATTTAAGCTTAGTCATAAAAGATGGGCATGAGTTATCAAGGAGAAGTAAAAAAGGGAAAGGCACAGGAGAAATATATTCAAAGAAATAGAGGTGCAGTATTACGTATAAATATGCAGCAATAGGGAGCCAGTCAGACAAATTATGGTAACACTTGTGCACCTGAATAGTGTATAGCCAGCCACTAAGAAGAATAAGAGCATTCTCCAGATACTAATAAAGAAAAACATCCACCACAACATAGCGTACATCTCCATACTTCTAGTCTAGAGGAAGAATATGTCCAAGAAATAGACTTGGTCATAAAGACATATTTCTTGGACATAGTCAATAATACAAAGCACTATTTGAAGGAACATTTGTGGCAATTTTCCAAAACAGATTAAAAACAGAAGCCATGAATGTAAAAGACTTATAAATACCAACAGAATAAATATGAATAAACCCATACCCAGGAACATAACAATAAAACTGAGGAAAGCAAAAAACAGAAAAAAATTTAAAAGAGACAAATAATACTACCATCAAAGGAGCAGCAATGTGACTAGTACATGACTCTCCAACAGAGATGACAGAAGCCAGAAGACAATGAGCTCACGTCTTCACAGTATTGAAAGAAATAATGAGCAACCAAAAATTCCATAGCCAGAAAAATTA
>NW_007850884.1:0-663 GCF_000696425.1 Galeopterus variegatus
TGTAGAAAATAGAATCTGAGGTCTTGATTTGTGAGGAGAAATATATTAAGCTCCGCCTTCCCAGTGATCATATATGTGTTTTTATTATTTTTATGCATATTTTAATGATTTAATTGGAACTGACTAGATTCAGGTGTGTTGACTCACCAATGTGGAAAAGCAAGAATTTCAGACCACACAAATTCAGCAAAATGACACCAACTCACGCAGACATCTTAATTCATAAAAATAGCACCTTCTTTGTAAAAACTTGCAAATTCATCAAAATATACTAGATTGTTTTCTTAGAAACTCTGGCACCTCCCAATGAAAGAAATGGTAATAAATCTTCATTAATATGACTCTAAAGAAACGTCTATTTTCTGATCTCTTCAGAATTTCTCTTTTCCTAGCTTTTGCTCTGTTCTCTAACATTTCATCCTGTAATGCCATAACACAGAAACTTTTTAGTCTAGTCTATGCATTTGAAAAATTATTTATATCATTACAATTTTATTATTCTATTGTTAAAATTTCCACTTTCTCCTATAAACTAAAAAATGCTGGCACCCTCTGCTTGTTAAAGAAGAATAGCAGAGTGATACTGCCATTCTGTTTCTAATCCAAGTGTTCTACCCTGGCTGTATTCTGCTTCTTTGCCACAGTCAGTATTCTATACTAATT
>NW_007850885.1:0-663 GCF_000696425.1 Galeopterus variegatus
GGAACCGGTCTCCACATGGGATCCGAACCCTTGGCGGGAGCGCCGCCGCACTCCCAAGCGGAGCACTCTCCAGTGCGCCACTGGGCCGGCCCCCCCAACCCTTTCTTCTAAATGCTGCCATGAAGATGTGACTTTCATTAATGAGTCCAGTGAATATAAATGTCACGAATAACATCAAGGACCACTTCAAGCAAACATGAATTTTGCAAAATTGCTTTTAATTAGGAACACATTTAGGTTGTATTTAAAATAGATACGACCTTCCTGGACTTTTTTGGCCTGCTCCAGCCTTTAAAACTTTTAATCTAGGCAAGCATAAATTGACAGTCAAATTCTCAAAGTTGCAAAAAGTCAGAGTCTAGAGAAAAGATAGACATGGTACTATCCAGATAGGGAGTTAGAAAAAGAAAAGTCTTTAGGCAAATAATGACATATATTTCAGGCAGAAGAAACACATGCAAAAAGTCCAGAAGCATCTCTTTATATAAAAGCAAGACTGTTGGATACAAATTACCTAAGGGAGTTTAAGTTTCCATTCAATTCATTATATGTATTAATAATTTGGATTTTTTAAATAAAGACTTGTTTATATATTAATAAAATATTTCAAACTAAATTAATTACTCTCATACCAGAGGGAGAATAAAAAACAGAAAGATGTGG
>NW_007850886.1:0-663 GCF_000696425.1 Galeopterus variegatus
CTGTTTCCAGTTATTAGGGAGGTAAGAAAAACAAGGAAACTTACTTTTAATCCTTAAACGTGCGTGCACAGCCTCTAAAGCAAATCAACATAAGAGAGTGTGATGGGAAATAAACAGAAGTAAACTTTTCAGAAGGGTCCTTTGGGGGCATGATTTCATCCCCGGGCAGTTTCAGCCATACGGTCTCCTTTCCTCTGCTAATCTCAAGGAATTGATGATTGTCAGTTCCCAAGTTGATGGATAACTGAAATTTTCTGCTTCGTCCTCGTTACCCCAAAGATGGCTGTTCTCTGGCTAAGGTCCCTTTCACGGGGCTGCTGTAACCATGTACTACACCTGGTGTCTTCAAACAACAGAAATTCATTCTCTCACAGTTCTGGAGAAGTTTGAGATCAAGGGAGGCTGGTCCCCTCTGGGGCTCTGAGGGGAACCCTCCCCTGCTGGCAGTCCTAGGTGGCCTGTGGCTCGTAGCTGCCTCGCTCCAGTCCTCAATACCACCCTCTTCCAATCGCTGTCCCGTCTTCACATGGCCTTGCCGCTAGGCCTGTCCATGTCTCCTTTTCTGTTTCTTATAAGGATACCTGCCATTGGCTTTAGGGCCCACCTTAATCCATGATCTCAAGATCCTCAACTTAATTACATCTTTAAAGACCCTTAACCCAG
>NW_007850887.1:0-663 GCF_000696425.1 Galeopterus variegatus
TTTCGGTGATGGGTCATAATAATCAACCACATTGTATATTGACAAAATAAAAAAAAAGAAAATTAGGTATAGAAGGAAAATATCTCAATACAATAAAAGCCATATATGACCAACCCACTGTCAATGTCACCCTTAATGAGGAAAAGTTGAAAGCTTTTTTATTGAGAACAGGAACAAGACAAAGATGCTCACTCTCACCACTCTTATTTAGCATAGTATTGGAAGTACTAATCATGCAAGAGAAAAAAATAAAGGGCATTCACACTGGAAAAGATGAAGTCAAATTGTCCTTGTTTGTAGATGACATGATCCCATATTTAGAAAAGCCTAAAAACTCTGAAAAAACTCTGAGAGTTGATAAGAGTTTTCAGTAACATTGCAGAATACAAAAATCAGTAGCATTTTTATACTCCAATAATGAACTAGCAGAAAAAGAATTCAGAATAGCAAGCCTATTTACAATAGTCACCAAAAAAAGAAAATACCTAGGAATGAATTTAACTAAGGAGGTGAATGATCTCTACAATGAGAACTACAAATCAGTGCTGAGAAAAGGGAACACAAGAAGATGGAAAGACATTCTGGCTTTTAAGATGGCGACAGATCTGGAGCGGCCGTGCCAGGAGACAGCGCGACCCTGAGAAGTGTGCGCTGTGATACCAG
>NW_007850888.1:0-663 GCF_000696425.1 Galeopterus variegatus
TAGGTCAGCAATTAAAAAAATTAGAAGGTACTAATTAAACATTTATCTATGAAGTTTCTTTAAAAAGCTTTTCATTTTGATCTGATACCCTCTCCTGCAAATCTGACCTGCCTGTTGTCAGTCCAACCACCTCTCTTCCTTACTTCATTCCTCAGGCAGAGTGAAATTAGCAGCGGCTTCTCTCTCTCTCTCTCTCTCTCTCTCTCTGTGTGTGTGTGTGTGTGTGTGTGTGTGTGTACATACTACCTTGCTCTGCTGCATTGGTTGACTATACAAAGAATATTAAGACAATTATCAGGTTATTGAAGGAATTATCAGGAGGACAAGAAGATTATTATACTTTTATCCTAGTACTCATATTTTTAATGATGAAGTCATTTTAAAATTTAATTCCAAATATGATCTCTACTGCTCCTATTCCACGATGGTAAGAGGGCTCAGTGTGCTGGATTGGACCTCCCAATTGCAACTCTGAACTGGACCATTTGTTTCCCTGATTGACTCTAAAATGGCATGACAAGGATCATAGCCTCAGCTCATTCCTCCCCACTGTAATTTGTTTCTTTCACCCACGAGCGGAAATGTTTTGATGGAAACAGCATCAAACTCTTGGTGAGTGCAGACTGGGCTTTGACAACACGCCTGTGCCCACAGAAAAAGGCT
>NW_007850889.1:0-663 GCF_000696425.1 Galeopterus variegatus
AAAAAAAAAAAGCCACAAATTGTATCTAGGTTGCCAGGCAAATTTATAACATACTAAAAGTATGGTATTTGTAACTCACTACATTTGACCACAATTTGGATCAGTATTTGGATGGCAGGAATCATCTTATTCAATTTCCATATACAACGTAATGTAGCAGTTAAGATGGCCTGAGTTCAAATCCTGGCTCCAACATTTACTGGCTCTGTGACCTTAGGCAAGAAACTCAATTTTTCATGCTTTCCATTTCTCCTTGGTAAAAAGGTGCGGATTTCTCTTAGACCAACAGACCTGGGTCTACTCTTCAAAGGTAACCCTACCGCCCCAGGTCCTTTCCCAGATCCCCAGGGTGCTGCATCACCACCATAACACCCACTGGCAGTTGGCTGAGGCCTAAAAGTGGCCAAGTCTATGAGGTCCTTCCCTGGCTGGGCAGCAGGCTGGTAATGAAGAAAGTTGCTTGATGTGATTCTTTGTAGGTGGACTCTGTCAAGAAAAGAGAAGCCCAACATACGCGTTACAAGACACACAACCTGATGAACGCAGTGCAAGGACGGCGGAAACAACGCACAAAGGAAATAGGGTTGCCAGGGCGGGCTGGTGCAGACAACAGAGAAGAGGTGGGTGGGTGGGAGGGTGGGCTGGGGACACAAGGCTCTGAGC
>NW_007850890.1:0-663 GCF_000696425.1 Galeopterus variegatus
AGTGGTGGTCAGGGATGTGGCTCTAAGGGCTTTAAAAAGAAGAGCATATGGGAGGTTAGTTTCTTTCTCAGCCACCATTTTCTGCCATGTGAGACTACAGCATTGCTGTAAAGCCAGCACCAAAGAAGGCCCCCACCATAAGTGTTCTCTGGACTTTGGACTTCTCAGCCCCTGAAACCATAAGCAATAAATTTTGTTTTCTTTATAAATTGCCCAGTTCCATGTATTTTGTTATAAGCAACAGAAATGGACTAATACAGAAGATTGGTACCAGAGAAGTGGGGTGTTGCTTATAACAGTACTTGAAAATGTGGAAGTGGTTTTGGAACTTGGTATTGAGCAGAGGCTAGAAAAGCCTAGCTGCTGGTGGGAGTTTAGAAGACAAGAAAAACAGGGAAAGTTTGGAATGTTTTAGAGACTGGTTAAATGGTGGTGACCAGAGTGCTCACAGAAATATGGACTATAAAGATCATTCTAAGGAAGTCTGAGATGTAAATGAGAAGGGACTTATTAGAAACTGGGGCAAAGATCACCCTCGCTACGAACTGGCAAGGAACTTGGCTACACTGTATCCATGCTCTAGGACTCTGTAGAAGTTGGAACTTACCAGTTGTGAACCAGAGTATTTGGTGAAAGAAATTTCTTTTTTCTTTCTTTTCTTTT
>NW_007850891.1:0-663 GCF_000696425.1 Galeopterus variegatus
AACATGAAACCAACCCAAATGTCCATCAATGGATGACGGGATTAGGAAAATATGACACATATACACACACACACACACACACACACATATCTACACACGCACATATAATGGAATGTTGCTCAGACATAGAAAAATGAATATAATTCTGTCATTTGCAGTAACATGGATGAGCTTGGAAACAATTAAGTGAAATAAGCCAGGCACAGAAAGAAAAACACCACATGTCCTCACTCTTAAGTGGGAGCTAAAAAATAGAAAGAGAAAACTATCACAATAATGCCTTGAAATTTCAGAATGAGAGAACAGAACTGTGGTTACTAGAGGTGAGAAAGGTAGAGGGGGCGGGGGGTAATGGAGAAATTGGTTAATGAACACAAAGAATGATTAAGTTCTGCAATGATTAATATGCTAATTAATCTGATTTGAGCATTAATATTGTACACTACTAATAATAGTTTACTCTGTACACTACAAATTTAATCAATTGTTTCAATAAAAAATTAAAATAAAATAAAATAATTTTTTTTTTTTTTTTTTGTCTTTTGTCTTTTTTTTTCCGTGTCTGGCAATGGATCGAAACCCTCAGTGTTGCTCCCGTACCAGACCGGGGACCGGCAACGGGACTGCAAACCTCGGTGTTGCTCCCACGCCTCGCTCAGCCAG
>NW_007850892.1:0-663 GCF_000696425.1 Galeopterus variegatus
GGGAGAGTGCGGTGCTGGGAGCGCAGCAGCGCTCCCGCCATGGGTTCGGATCCTATATAGGACTGGCAGGTGCACTCACTGGCTGAGCACAGTGCGGGCGACATCACACCAAGGGTTGTGATCCCCTTACCGGTCACGAAAATGACAAAAAAAAAAAAAAATGGATCATAACCCTAAAGGAAAAGTTAAGATGAGAAAACTTCTAGAAGAAAGCATAGAAATCTTCGTAACTTTGGGACAGGCCAAGATTTCTAATGATATAGAAAACACTGATCATAAAAGAAAAAATTGATAAACTGAAGCTGAATGTAATTGAGCCTCTATATCTAAATGTCAGTTTTCCAGGAGAGATAGAGGAATAACTTAAATGACACCTTGAGGAAACAATTGGCTCAGCTTAGAATGCCTGCAGTTCCACAGGACAGAGGACTTGGTTTCTCCAACAAGTTAGTAGCATAAAAAAAGGGGTGTGGGATTTGAAGAGACTGGAATACGCATCGGCCAAATGCAGTGTGTAGACTTCATCCTGACTTGAACAAACCAACTGTAAATAAGGTTTTTGGCCATAATGATAAACCTGAATATGGACTTGGAAATAAATGGTTTTAAGAAGAGGTTAATTGTATTGGTATGATATTGGCAAGGTAGTTATGTTTTAGAACT
>NW_007850893.1:0-663 GCF_000696425.1 Galeopterus variegatus
AGTCAAGCCTGTGAGGCCCCCAGTTTGAATCACTATTCTCTCATACGTAATATAACTTTTTCTCTTTTCTCAAAGTTTTTTTCTTTTTTTCTTTTTTTCCTTTTTTTCGTGTCCGGCAATGGATCGCAGCCCTCAGTGTCACGCCCGTACCGGACTGGGACTGGCAACGGGATCGCAACCCTCGGTGCTGTGCCCGCACCTCGCTCAGCCAGTGAGTGGGAACTGGTCTGTATGTGGGATCCGAACCCTCGGCGGGAGCACCACCGCACTCCCAAGCGGCGCACTGTAGCAGTGCGCCACTGGGCCGGCCCTCAAAGTTTTTTTCTTATCAGCGTTTTGATTATGTGTTTCTGGGCATGATTTTCTTTATGTTTCTGCAGTTTGGGGTTCACTAAACTTCTTGAACCTGTAAATTCATGTTTTTTGCCAAATTTAAGAAGTTTTCTGTCATGATTTCCTCAAATTTTTATTCTGTTCCACTCTTTCTCCTCTCATGTTATTTCGATGACATGGATGTTAGACTTTGTGATATTGTCTCCCAGATCCCTAAGCTTCTATTCTTTTTTTTCAGTTTTTTTTCTCTCAATTCTTCAGACTGTATACTTTCTTTTTTTTTTTTTTCCTTTTTTGTCTTTTTTCGTGACCGGCAACGGATCGCAACCC
>NW_007850894.1:0-663 GCF_000696425.1 Galeopterus variegatus
CGGCCATCCCTATATAGGATCCGAACCCGCAGCCTTGGTGTTATCAGCACCGCACTCTACCTAGTGAGCCACAGGCCGGCCCTCATTTGAACATCTTTTGATGTCCAAGTCTTCTGCTCACTTTTCTAATTTTTTTTTTAAATCTTAAAAACAGTTTTGCATTTTGCCCTTTTCTCTTAACATTACATTGTGAGCATTTTCCAAAGTGTTGGGGCTCAGGGCCAGCCCATGGCTCACTTGGTGAGCGTGGTACTGACAACACCAAGTCAAGGGATAAGATCCCCTTACCGGTCATCTTTAAAAAAAAAAAAAAGAAAAAAGACAAAGTGTTGGGGCTCAGAAAGTGACATCCCAAAGTGAAGGCCTCAGAAGCAACCTCAAAAGCAAATTTTTTTCTCTGAACTTCTGCCCTCCTGTCTCTCAGCCTCATTCTCTCCTGAGGCAAACCAGAGAAACTAGAATCCCTCTTCCCCAAGGTGGGTCTTAAAGATTAAAATCATACTCTAATCTCCCCCCTACCTTTCTGTCTTAGATCTGGCCAAAAAGAAATTCTCTGGGGCCGGCCCGGTGGCGCACTGCTACAGTGCGCCGCTTGGGAGCAGGGTGGCGCTCCCGCAGAGGGTTCGGATCCCACATACAGACCGGTTCCCGCTCACTGGCTGA
>NW_007850895.1:0-663 GCF_000696425.1 Galeopterus variegatus
AGTCACATTCAGAAGGGCTAATCTCAAAATCTTTCAACCAATCACAACTTACTACCTCCTCCCTCCCTTCATTTATTAATCAGTTCAATAAGTTTTTGAAAACACATTATGTGTCATACTTTGTGACACTGTGGTCAGCCTGGCCTTCAAGGAAACCCACAATCTAGTAGACCTATACATTTGTGCTACAAGGTCTTGCTTATAATAGGTGCTCAACAAATGTCTCGGTAATGCTGGTAACAGGGATGATAATTTAGCCATTAGAGGTTTTTTTTCAGCATGTTGCACATTTAAAAAAAATTTTTTTCATGTGAATCCCAATTAGTTATCAATTACCTATTTTAACAAAACAGCAGAATGTTAGTATAAGAAAATGTCAAGTGATTCGTTAGTGCATGATTGTTTTTTTCCTAAATAAGTTGATTACTAAATTTTCTCAAAAAAAAAGAAAGAAAAAAGGCTAAGTATTTGAATAATTCTTGATAAAAGATTGGCAAGAAAATTAGATATTAATTTAGATACTGCTTAATAAAAATATTTCATAAAGTGCAGTTTCACTTTCTATTTCTTCTGAAGTCTCTTTTATGAGGGACCTTGGAGACTGGGATTATGGAAGGAGCACAGAGTTTGTATTTGAAAGCATAATTCAAGGCTGTGAGCTCA
>NW_007850896.1:0-663 GCF_000696425.1 Galeopterus variegatus
AGAAATATCACATGTTCTCACCTATTTGTGGGAGCTAAAAATAAATAAATAAATACACAAAAAAACTGCAGGGGGCAGGGAGGGAAGAAGACACAACACTTACAATTCCTTGAAGTTGATATGACAAGCAAACAGAAAGGACATTGTTGGGAGGGAGGGGGGAGAGGGAGGAGGGAGGGAGGTTTTGGTAATGGGCCACAGTGATCCACCACATTGTATTTGACAAAATAAAATAAAATTTGGAAGAAAAAAAATAAAATAAAAATATGAAAAAAAGAAGAAATATCGTTTTCTTCTAATTACCTTAGCTCTTTCATTGCTGCACACAACTTACCATGGTCAGTTTACTTTTCAGCAAGAAAAACTATTTTTGCATAGAGCCATCTTTCTGAATAAATCTGTCCGTTTTCTTTATGAGGCTTGTTTCCAACTGATCTCATGCATTTAGTTAAGCACATTTATATAACCCAATGCAGCCTTGAAAAATATTTTAAAATAAAAGTAAATCTTAAAATCATATTATATTTATAGGAATTGCAGAGTCTCAGACTGAATTTTTCAGATTTTTTTTCCATATACCCATCTAGGTCTATATACATACTTATACATATATAGTTCTATTTTCCTATTTTAGTCCATATTTCTGAAAAGACCTCTCATGGA
>NW_007850897.1:0-663 GCF_000696425.1 Galeopterus variegatus
AAGAGTACATATTATTCAACAGTGGACCAAGCAGTGTACTAAAATTACTTTTTGTTTGTACCATATACAATGTCTTTTCCTTGAGCCAATTGCTTGTAAATAAACCCATATTTAAGATTAATATCCATTCTCCTCACTCCAACTCCTCTAATTGATTTAAAGCATACCTCATTTTAATTTGCTTCATATTCATATTTGAATCATGACTTTCTTATCTATTTTCTTTATGTGTGTGTTTGTCTGGGCATTTTTGGTTTTCTTTTTATCTGTTATTTGACTTTATTGGGTCCCCATGATTTTCCAAACTTTCAATCAGACTTTCTCGTTCTTCGAGGGCCCCCCCTTTTTTTTTCAAGCAATCTTTTCCCTACAATTTTCCTTCTCCAACCTGGAACAATTGCCTTCTGACTTGCTGTAGAGCTCTCACCCTGACATTGTCCTTCACAGATCTACACAATGGCAGTCATTGTTTCCTGGATTACTTGCCTTGTTCATTAGTATATTTACCTATAAAAATTGAATGGGAGGTAACTATTCTGCAGTCTTGCATGTTAAAAATTTTTATACTTTTCTTTCACTTGAATGACAGTTCTCTGAAAGCATTGCACCTTTTCCATCTAGCATCTAGCAGTATTGATGAGAATTACAATGTCAATATGAATT
>NW_007850898.1:0-663 GCF_000696425.1 Galeopterus variegatus
AATAGTAGAATGGAAATGGCCAAGTAGAATCAGTGAACTTAAAGAATCCACCCAATCTGAACAATTGGAAGAAACTAGAAATTAAAAAATTAAACAGAGCCTCAGGTACTCGTGGGATTCAATGAAAAGGTCCAACATTCATATCATCAGAATCGGAGGAGAGAAAAAAGAGAGTGGAGCTGAATAAGTATTTGATGAAATTATAAATAATGACTGACAACTTTCCAAATTTGGTTTAGACTCAATCTATAGATACAAGAAGCTGAGAAACCTCAAAGAAGACAAACACAAAAAATCCACACCAAGACACATGATAATTAGACTTTTAAAAAGTACAGACAAAGAAACTAAGCTTAAAAGCAGCCAGAGAGAAATGACACAATTATTTACTGGGAAACATGTATTTGAATGAAAGCAGATTTCTTACCTGAAACCATAAAGGTCAAAAAGATGTTACACAATATTTTGCAACTGCAGAAAGAAAAAAACTATCAACAACAAATCATATACTTTGTGAAACTATCTTTTAGGACTGACGGGAAAATAAAGACATTTACAAAGATAAACTAAAAGAATTTGTTGTTAGCAGACCTACCCTTAAAGATAGGCTAATGGAATTTCATCAAACAGAAAGAAAATTAGAAAAGAAAGAATCTTGCCATA
>NW_007850899.1:0-663 GCF_000696425.1 Galeopterus variegatus
AATTTTTTACATGCTGATCATAATTCTACCTTTTGGGAGTCTCACTGGTGTTGGCACGAATCTGCTCGTTTCATGAACACTGATTTTGTTTCTAAAGCAGGGTGTGAGTGTCGAGAGGGCAGAGATAAAGTCTTGTAGCTGCAATTCTTGGAATATTGAAGCAGTGGTGCAGCACAGGCCCTAGCAAATCAGAACGGACATGGTCACCAACAATCCGTGTGGTCTTACCAGTGAGGCCTGAGTCCCAGTGCCCTTCGTAGCAGCACTGATTCTGTGCTTAGCACAGAGGAAGTACTTGATAAATGCATGTGCTTAATTAAGCTCCACAGCATGAGATACACAGATAGATCTTTACCATCTCTTGGTGACCAAAGAGGAGTTTATAATCTAAAAGTTGTTTTTCTTTTTTTCTAGTTAAAAGACCATTAAGCTATTAGAGTAATGGATTATACTCTGTCGATTACAAGTAGATAAATGTCTTCAAATGGGTTGTTTCTTTAAAAATCAATAGGGAATGCAATTCAGCAAGCATTAAAAATATTCTGCAGTTATATTATCAAAAACATTGAAGCTTTAGCAACACTGCCAAAAGAAAATTTTATCTTTTTATTTATGGAAAATGTCTACCATTACTTCAAATTGGACTCATTAAAAAGCATTGAT
>NW_007850900.1:0-663 GCF_000696425.1 Galeopterus variegatus
CACATGGCTGAGCTAAGGTGGCAGTGGCCAGGACTGCATGGGCCTGGTGCTTGGCATGGCTCATTGTGAGAAATGCCCTCACCCATCCAATGCCAAAGGATCGACATGGGGACACAAGGCACAGTGAAGCGAGACTTTAATTACGGCTTTGCAAGTCTGGGTGTCTGTGAATGAGACAGGCACATGGAAAAGGGCTGTAGCAAGCAATTTATTTACTAGTAAGCAAGTCCCTACCCCCACTTCCTCATTGGTTGAGTACTATGGGGTGTACAATCTTCTCAAAGGATGCCTGAAATTTAATTTGAGTACTATGGGGTGTACAATCTTCTCAAAGGATGCCTGAAATTTAATACTCCCTTGCAAGGAATTCCTTTGTCAGGGCTCAGGACAAGCCTGCGTAAAAGGTGCCCCATGAAGGGAGAAACACCAGGGAATGAAGAAAAAAAAGGAGCTAACAACTAATTACCATCTCAATAAAACACCCTCAGATAAGTCATTTCTGAAAATGAATCACTTAGATCATTTTCTTACACTCGTTTGGGGCTCAGTCTGGTGGGCTGTACCTTCTTTCTAGCAGTGAATGGTCTATATTTCTCTACTGGTGATGTACTTGAATTAACTCCATCAAATTTCAACCAAGAAGTTATTCAAAGTGATAGTCTG
>NW_007850901.1:0-663 GCF_000696425.1 Galeopterus variegatus
TGGGATGGGGACCAGTGGGAGGTGTGGAAACAGCCTCACCTGCAGGACGGGTCTGCGGGGGTCCCTGGCTTCAGATGTGACGCTGCTCCAAACTCTGTTCATCTAGTCTGACTGGTCTTGGCCTTGTTCTGGATCCTTCACACACCTGTACGACACTCGATTGATCTCACGCCCTCGGGAACTCACGGAAGCGGCCAGGTGGTGAACCCTGATGTAATACTGTAATGCCGCCATAAGAGACGCCACGTGTGAGAGGTGGTGTGGGTCTGAGGAGGGAGCTTGGAATCAGGGTGGAGGCTGGGGAGTGGAAGGGCTGCTGCAGGGTTCAAGGCGGAGCCCAGGATAGGCCCAGTTGGGGAGACACCTGAGAGAAGACCTGAAGGGGCGTGGGAGTGAGCCACATGCAGGGGAATCAACCTGCACAAAGGCCCTGGGGCAGGATGGGCCACATCTCCTGGTGTGGCCACAGCAGAGCAGATGGGAGGGCACTGTGGTCAGGCAGAGGGACGGCGGTGGGGCAGGCCCCACGCAGGGCCTTGCACCTGTCACGAGGACTGCACCTTTTGCTCTGCGTGTGGTGGGGACATTTCTGTGGGTCTATGGTTTACAGGGAGCCCTCTGGCTGCTGAGTGAGAATGACCATTGGGGCAAGACCCGCTCAGG
>NW_007850902.1:0-663 GCF_000696425.1 Galeopterus variegatus
CTTTATACATTCATTGTTTTATATGCATGTAGTATATCTGAAGGGAAAATTGCCCAAATTGGAATTTCTGGAAATACAAAGGGCAGAGATAGCTATTATTTTGATAGATGTTACCAATTTGCCCTCCACACTGCCATAGTACTTACTGCCTTCAAAGGATGAGAGTAAATTTTTTCCCATAGCCTTACCCATAACCTTTCAAATTTTTGCCAAACTGAGAGGGAAAGTTGTATGTCAGAGTAGTTTTAATTTGCATTTCTCTTACTGTGCAAGAGCATGAACTACTTTTCATTTAAGAGTCTGTTGTATTTCCTTTCTTAGTGTCTCCATTCATATCCTCTGTCTGTTCTTCCACTAGGCTGATGGGGTTTTTTTTCCTTTTATTTATTTCTAAGAGCTATTTACATTTTAGAAATGTTAGCCTATTGTCTATAATAAAAGTGCATATATTCCCAAGTTGTAATTTGTCTTTGCTTATAGTGGCGTGCTATGTGGATGAACTTTTAATGTACTTAAATATATCTTTTACGATTCTGGATTTGGGTGTCATATGTACAAAAGCCCTCCTACCCTCAAGTTATAAAGGAATTTTCATATTAGTTTCTTTGGGATTTTTATAGATTCATTTTCCACATTTACAACTTTTAATTCAATAATATAAAA
>NW_007850903.1:0-663 GCF_000696425.1 Galeopterus variegatus
AGATTTACTTTATGTAAGTAATTTTGCTAATTTAATTTTCATGTTCAGAATAGCATATTGTGTATTTCAATCCTTAGATATATATCATACTATACATCTTTAACTGATCACAGTCAACCTTGAATTAATATTATACAACTTCACATACAAGGTAAGAATCTTATAACAGTATAATTCCATTTACAGCCTCTTCCATGTTTGTGTTGTTATCGTTGTGTATTTTATCTCTACATATATCACAAACACTGCAGTACACTGTTAATATTTTTGCTTTACAAAGTCATTGACTTTAAAAGAACTTAAGAGTTGTTTGGTATTTAAAGTAGCTGTAGTAAATGTACTAGAATAAAACCAATATTCCTTTAAGTTGAAATTTAAGTCAAAATTGTTTTCTCTTTCAGTAAGTACAGCCTTAATTGAGAATGTATTAAAGTCTGGGAGTTATCCTAAGAATCACCTGGGTTTAGATTCATATGTCTTACCTTTTCGCCATTGGTCTGTTGTACAACTTGATCCTCGGGATATCATTTTCACTATGGAGTACAAAGTTTATACTAATTTTGGAAAGATTTTTTTTATTCCTGAATTTGATTTCGATACAGTGTGTGATTTTTTCCATAGAGGAATACTTCTGAAATTATTTAATCAATACCATTATAATAT
>NW_007850904.1:0-663 GCF_000696425.1 Galeopterus variegatus
TGTATTAATGTTCTCACTGGAAAGTAAAAAGATTACTCAAATATCCTTTCCTTTGTAACAAGCTGTGATATGTCTTGGCAGTTTTTAAGTGTTCAGCCTATCAAAAGAAAATCAAGTTCTGAACTACTTTTTATTGTTATCTGTGAGTTTGTTATTTCATCTCTTTCCTGCTCACATGATTGCTTTCATAATTAAAAATAACAGTACTACCCAATTTCGAAAGTTCTGTCTAGAATTAACTGTAGCATGGATACTTGGAATAGCACAAAATTTCACATTTTACAAATTTTATATATTTAGCATTTTCTATGACAAGTGATTATAACAAGATAACCATGGCAAATATTTAAAATGTTTTTGGTAATTTAGGAAATTTTTCAGATGTGACATTGTGGTCTTGATACCCTGCTTTGTCTTCCCTTATTTGGTTCCATCTTTGAACATGCTCATTTTTTAAAAGTTTTCCAGTTAATATTATACTGCTAAAAATCCTCACACATTTTGTACAAAAATGTTTTTACTATGGATAAAAGCATGCACAATAAAATTGAATTTTATTAATGCAAATTAAAAACTTAGACATCACATTATAAATGTAATGAAATAATAATCAAGGACAAAATCAATAATATCTGTCAATTGTTCAAATCTGCCTTTGGAAGG
>NW_007850905.1:0-663 GCF_000696425.1 Galeopterus variegatus
ATTAATACATGGCATAAAAATAGCATTACTAGCATATTAAAACTAGCAGCATTATTATATGCCTCTATACTCCTATAGTTAATATAATTATGATATTAATCAGTATACAACTAAGAGTATGATGTAGCATGGTAAGTACTTCATGGAGAATTTGGCATTTGAGTTAAATCTTGACAAATGGGTACCATTTAAGCAATATTAGGCTATTAGACATCTAAGCCATTTTTATCAGATGCCTTTCCAAGTTTCTGGTCAGTTCTAAGTGTTGTAGTCTCCAATGTGTAGGGCCACTTGCAGAAGGCTCTGTTGCTGAAGGGTTAATGAGAATAGGGCATGGAACCAAAAACTGTCAGGGATGAAGGAAACAAAGGAATGCGCATTCAGCCCAAATCCCCCATCACTGCTTTCCCACATCTTACCTGACTTACCCAACCTGAAATCCCACAAGAGAGCTGGGCGGAGCCGATCACAGCACTCCACACACAAGAGGGTATTTGCTTCACAATCACTACATTATTAGTCTTTATGTTGCAAACAAATTCCCCTTTGGGACTCCTGCTCAACTCTGTTGACACCTGGTGGATCCTTTAATATTTAAGTTCCTCCATCTTCAAAGATCCACATCAGAGTCTTTCCTGAGGCTGAGAATTGAATGTGCTTGCA
>NW_007850906.1:0-663 GCF_000696425.1 Galeopterus variegatus
AATTTATTTCTTACAGTTTTGGAGGCTGGGAAGTCCAAGGTCCAGGGGACACATCTGGTGAAGGCCTTCTTTGGTTGGGAACTCTCTACAGGTCTCTACAGGCAAGGCAGGGTGTCACATAGTGAGCATGGCATGAGCAAGAGGGCTAATGTGCTCACTTGCTCTCCTTATAAAGCCATCAGAAACGCTCCCTGATAAATCATTAAACCATTAACCAATTACTCAATGAATGCATTAGTTAATTCACAAGAGCACTCATATCTTAAAAGCCCCAATCATATCTTAAAAGCCCCACCTTTCAAATACCATAATCAAATTTCCCACCCTCTTAATACTGTTATGATGGGGGTCAAGTTTCACTTAATTTGGGGGAATGTGTGATCCACAGCAGCTCTGTTCCTAGTAACTTAGAATGGGTCTGAGGAAAGGTAGGGTGGAGGTATTGACTCTTTCCTAAGTTAAAATTCTGAGCGCAGGATAAAATAGTACCATTGGTTGGTCTTAACAACTTTTATGTTTTTAAAATAACCAAATTAGCTTCTAAAGCCTTAAGGTGAAGTACAGAATGAAGGGCTGCTCAAGCAACAGCTGCTTTCACAGATATGGACATTGTAACCTGACATTCTAAGGCCACATTTTCTGTGATCATTATGGCAGATATTC
>NW_007850907.1:0-663 GCF_000696425.1 Galeopterus variegatus
TATACTTGTTTCCTTGTCCATTCAAGTTGCTAAAACAAAATACCATAAACTAGGTGGCTTACAAACAACATTTATTTTTCCCAGTTCTGGAGCATGGAAGTCCAAGATCAAGGTGCTGGCAGATTCAATTATTGACAAAGGCTTGATTTTTAATAGAAGGCGCCTTCTCCCTGTGCCACTTCCCCAAAGCCTAATGTACAGATACCATCACATTGGGGTTTAGGATTTCAACATATGAATTTTGGGGGCACACAAACATGCAAATTTTTAAAATTTATATTATTTTTTAAAATCCTGAGATGTTGGTGCAGAGCAGTTGGGAGGGAGAGAGAGAGGGGAAAGGGGAAGGAAATAGGATGGAAGAAAGAGGAAGATAGTGGGATTGACGCCTGTGACACCCCCCTCATTCCCACAGGGGAGACCAGGGGGCTTCCAGTGGTGTCTTGGTCATTGCCAGGCTGGGTGCAAATGTCAGGAGTATGTGGTAAAAGCCCTCTCCTCCCACAATCCCAGCTCAGGAACCCAGGGCCCATCATGCTGTGGTTCAGTGGTCATCACTGGGCTGGTTACATGTGTTGGGGGGTGTGGCCAAGACCCTCGGCCCCCCACTGCCCAGGCTCAGGAGATCCCAGGGTACTTCCTGTGGCGACTTGGTGGTAGTTG
>NW_007850908.1:0-663 GCF_000696425.1 Galeopterus variegatus
GGTGAGAGAGGAAATGTGCTCAATATAATTACAAACAATAGAAAACAAAGCTTCTTCCATGGCTTAATGCTGAAATGTATCTGTTCAGACTAATTACTTTGGAGGGGAATCACTAATAAGTCCTAATATTTCTCGAAGAGAAATGGTTTGTAATTTCATTTATATTAAACTGTTACTGAAGTTTATGCTAATTAAATTTGGGCTTCAATAGCAATTAATCCCAGGAACAATCTGCAAATGATCATAATGTAATAAAGTCAATAACTCTTCCTATCCCCCCTAAAAGTGACAGGCAGCATGGGGTTGGAGGGGTACCCCCTAGTTTGTGTGCAGAGAGTGAAAGGAAAAACTATTTCTGGTCCTCAGAACAGAACATTTACTCTTTAATAAATAAAGCTAAATTCTGCATGTATTTCCTCCACGCATTTTTTTCCACCAGAGAATGGATCTCTGTTGTAAATGTTGAAGGTTAGCTCTGGAGGTGTCTTCTCTGAACAAATGGCTTGTCAAGCCCACCCTGGGAAGAAGATAAACTAGACAGTGTGGAGGCACAAGGAAATCTCCAAGGACAATGTCAGGCCTGAAATCATATCCTGGCATATGTATGCTGCTCTCTTTGGCATGTCAAATTGCCTTCTGGTCTTTACAATGGTGAAAATGCCT
>NW_007850909.1:0-663 GCF_000696425.1 Galeopterus variegatus
TATCCATTTCCTCCAGGTTTTCAAATTTGTTGGCATGTGGTTGTTCATAATAGTCTCTACTAATTCTTTGTATTTCTGTGGTATCAGTTTTGATGTCTCCTTTTTTATTTCTGATTTTTGTTTGTCTGGAAAATGCTCTATTTCTTCTTCATTTCTGAAGGACAACGTTGGTGGGTATAGTAATCTTGGCTGTCAGTTATTTATTTATTTATTTATTTCTTTTAGGACTTTGAATATACCATCCCATTCTCTTCTGGCCTGCAGTGTTTCTGCTAAGAAGTCTGCTGTCAGTCTGATGGGTATTCTCTTCTAGGTGACTTGATGCTCTTCTCTGGCTCTTTTTAGGATTCTCTCTTTGTCTTTGACTTTTGCTGGTTTGGCTACAATGCATCTCAGAGAAGACCTTTTTGGATTGTGTCTGTCTGGGGATCTTTGAGCCTCTTGGATCTGGAAGTCCATATTTCTACCAATACCTAGGAAATTTTCTGCTATTATTTCATTGAATAGGTTTTCAATGCTTTTTTCCTTTTTCCTCCCCTTCTGGAACACCCATGACTTGAATGTTTGTGTGCATAAGGTTTTCTGATAGTTCTCACAGATTTTCTTCAATTATTTTGATTCTTTTTTCTTTAATATTATTATTCTTGTATGCTTGGTTTTTTT
>NW_007850910.1:0-663 GCF_000696425.1 Galeopterus variegatus
CCCGCCCAGATCGTCTCTCCACCACACCCTGGGCATCGGCCCCAGGTAAACTCCCTATTTCAGGGAGCCAGGTTCCATCTCTGGGGGCCTCAGTTTGGAAGAACCCCTAACTGATTTCTGGTGGCGAGAGGGGAGCCCAGAGTGCTCTGGAGCTACATTGAAGCTACTAGAGAGCTAGCCCAGATTGCTCTCGAGCTACATTGAAGCTACTAGAGAGCTCTCCCGGAGGGCCGACCCGTGCTGGGGGGAGTCAAAGAGGAGCTGTGTGCTGAGGGACCCTCCCCCAAAGAGTTCACTCCCGGCAGTGGGAGAGACTGGACACCTGCTGGGCAGAACGGGGCAGGGCACAACTTTGATGACTCAACTGAAAGACAAGGTTTGTAGAAGACACGCCTCAGCCCTGTTCTGAGCACACAGAACAGGGGAGGGGTCCGGCAAAAGGAAGCGGAGTCTCAGAAATAAATAAATAAATATATAACAATAATTACACACATAATTACACACCCTGCGGGAACACTTTGCAAGGCTCAATAGCCCCATCTAGTATACACAGAGTGTGAAAACGCCCCAATACTGAGGTGCAGAACACACACACCTTACGAGACTTGAATCAGAGGTCCAAGATCCAAGTGAAAATCCCTGCCAAAATGAACAAACACCCAA
>NW_007850911.1:0-663 GCF_000696425.1 Galeopterus variegatus
CTTGAAAGGACTGAAAAGGAATTTTGAGTAACAATCCTAAGGAAACTCAATGAGATACAAAAAGACTCAGATGACACGACAAAATGAAAAGAAGTATCCAGGACCTGAAGGAGGAAATATACAAAGAATTTGATGTCCTAATAATAATGTAGCAGAGCTTGTGGAGCTGGAAGATTCATTCAATGAAATAAAAAACACAACAGAGAGCTTAAACAGCAGGCTAGGAGAGGCAGAGGGGAGAATTTCTGATCTTTAAGACAGCCTTCATGAAACAACCCAGACTGACAAAAAAAAATTAACTAAGAAAATCTAAGAGATAGCAGACAACCTTAAGCACCAAATATCTCATTCATGAGTGTTCCAGAAAGGTAGGAAAAAGGAAAAGTCATTAAAAATATATTCAACAAAATAATAGCAGAAAATTTCTTAGGTATGGAGAGAGATAGGGACCTTCAGACCCAGGAGGCTCAAAGGTCCCCCAAAGGATTCAAGCCACAAAGGTCCTCTCCAAGACATGTTATGGCTAAATCAGCAAAGCTCAAATACAAACAGAAAATCTTAAAAACAGCAAGAGAAAAGCATCAGGTCACCTATAAGAGAGCCCATATCAGACTAACAGCAGACTCTTCATCAGAAACCCCAAAGTCCAGAAGAGAATGAGAT
>NW_007850912.1:0-663 GCF_000696425.1 Galeopterus variegatus
ATCTTTCCATCTTCTTGTGACTTCTTTAATTTCTCTCAACAGTGGTTTGTAGTTCTCATTGTAGAGATTTTTCACATCCTTCATTAACTTTATTCCTAAGTATTTAATTTTTTTGGTGGCTATTGTAAATGAGCTAGCTTTCTTGATTTCTTTTTCTCCATGTTCACTGTTGGAGTATAGAAGTGCTACTGATTTTTGTGTGTTGATATTGTATCCTGCAGCTTTGTTGAAATCATTTATCAACTCTAAGAGTTTTTTGTAGAGGCTTTAGGCTGCTCAATATATAGGATCATATCATCTGCAAACAGGGACAATTTGGCTTCATCTTTTCCAATCTGGATGCCCTTTATTTCCTTCTCTTCTCTGAGTGCTCTGGCTGGTATGTACAACACTATGTTGAATAGCAGTGGCGAGAGTGGGCATCCTTGTCTTGTTCCTGTTCTTAAGGGAAAAGCTAAAAGCTTTTCATTCAGGATGATATTGGCAGTGGGCTTATCATATATGGCTTTAATTGTGTTGAGATACTTTCCATCTATACTTAACATGTAGAGAGCCTTTATCACGAACGAATGTTGAATTTTGTCAAATGCTTTCTCAGCAAGTATAGAGATGATCATATAGTTTTTGTCTTTGATTTTATTGATGTGGTGTATCACATTTATT
>NW_007850913.1:0-663 GCF_000696425.1 Galeopterus variegatus
TACTAAATACTTACCCCAGAAAAATGAAAGTTTTTGTCCATATAGATTTGCACATGAATATTTATAGCAGCTTTATTTACAATAGCTGAAAACTAAAAACAACTCAAATATACATCAAGAAGTAAATGAGTAAACAAATCGTGGTACATCTACATGATAGAATGCTACTCAGCATTTAAGAGGAAAGAACTATTGACACGTACAAGAGCAGGGATGAGCCTCTGGATAATTATGCCAAGTGAAAGAAGCCAGACAAAAAAGAATAAATAGTGTAAGATTCTGTTTATATAAAATTCTTGAAAATGTATAGTGACAGAAAGCAGATCAGTGGTTGGGATGGGGGGAATAGGGATGTGGGAGAGAGGAAGGGATTGAAAAAGGCACAAGGAAATCTTTGGGGTGATGGACATGTACATTACCATAATTATGTTCATTACCATAACTGTGATGATGGTTTCATTGTTGTGTACATATTGCAAGACTCATCAGATTGCACACTTTAAATAGGTACTGTTCATTGTATACAATTACACCTAAATAAAGTTGTAATAAATAAAATAAGGTCAGAGAAAAAAAACATACTACAATAACAGATAATTAAAAACAATACTATATGAAAATAAAATGTGAAGTCCCAGTAGGACATGGTTTATTAGTTAAAAT
>NW_007850914.1:0-663 GCF_000696425.1 Galeopterus variegatus
TCAAGATAACATATGCATTATCTACAGAGACATACACTATTCTAAAGCCTTTTTAATCTCGTTAAGAGTTGTATTTCAGGCCGGCCCGGTGGCGCACTGCTACAGTGCGCCGCTTGGGAGCGTGGCGGCGCTCCCGCCGAGGGTTTGGATCCCACATACAGACCGGTTTCCGCTCACTGGCTGAGCGAGGGGTGGGCGCGGCACCAAGGGTTGCTATCCCGTTGCCGGTCCCGGTCCAGTGCGGGCGCGACACTGAGGGTTGCGGTCCGTTGCCGGACACGAAAAAAGACAAAAAAAAAAAAGAGTTGTATTTCAATTTACTCATTATATTTAATACATTATTTATCAAAAATTTAAGTAAATAAAATAAGTATTAAAACTACTACCCTTCTAAATATCACCCCTCAAAAGTATTTGTAATATATTGTTTTAATAATATTATGACAATTATAATTCAGTCCAGAAAAAAGTTTCACACCGTGTCTAATGTGTGCAGAAGTTAAAATAAAATTTCAGTATCAAATAAATATTAGAGATTTAAAATATCAATTTACACATATTTTTTGAGGCAGAGAAGTAAAATAGGGTGTTCAATAAAATAATTTAAAGCATAAAAATACATTACATTATGATAAAAATGTAAATACAAATTTAAGAAGAAAA
>NW_007850915.1:0-663 GCF_000696425.1 Galeopterus variegatus
CCCAAAGAAAGGGCACAGTGGAGAACATTCAGGATAACATGGTAGAATGCTCATCAGCTGAGGTCGTTGTAGAAGTGTGGGGCCGGCCCGGTGGCGCACTGCTACAGTGCACCGCTTGGGAAGCGCGGTGGCCTGAGGGTTCGGATCCTACATACAGACCGCCCGCTCACTGGCTGAGCGAGGTGCGGGGGCAACACTGAGGGTTGCGATCCCGTTGCTGGTCCCGGTCCGGTACGGGCGCGACACTGAGGGTTGCGATCCGTTGCCGGTCATGAAAAAAAAAAAAGAAGGGTGAGCTAACTTATTGACCAAAGGTTTCTGTAGAGTCTGCCAGGCTAGCTCCCACTGGTTGAGAATGTACAATAGCAGTCAAACCACAGAAAAAATATTAATATGGCACTAAAATACCATATTAGAAGTAATAACTAGGAGAATAATTAGAAGGGGCAAAGGCCCACCCCAGAGTCTAACACCTGAAGGTTTTGTTAGGCTGGGGTTTCTCCACCTCGACACCATTGACAGTTTGGGCCACTTAATCTTTTGTTGTGGGGGGCTGCCCCATGCATTATAGGATGTTTAGCAGCATCCCTGGCTTCTACTTTCTAGGTGTCAGCAGCACACACATCTCCCACCCACCCATTGTGATGACCAAAATGCCTCCAG
>NW_007850916.1:0-663 GCF_000696425.1 Galeopterus variegatus
ATACACTAAGTATAATTCCAAATGGTGAGACCCCGAGGAAGGCATGCTGGAGCTGAGGTCCGTGGGTTACTTGGAAGTTAACAGGGAGAAGAAGTGGGGTTGGGTAATGAGGAGGAGGAGCAGGGCACGTCTGTCCCAGGAACAGCGAGGAGGCCGTGTTGCAGGAGCACACTGTGGAGAGCGGGCAGCCACCAGGCTGTGGAGTTTTTCGTTGTTCTCAGAGCAGTGGGCAGCTGTCGAGTGTTTTAAGCATGGAGGGGTCATGTTTGAAGCTTCTATGTTGGAAGATCTCATCATTGCAGTGTGGGGAATGGAATGGGGGACCTGAGAACTTTCCAGTCAAGGCCAATGCAGGAGGTCACATGGGAATGCAGAGAAAGGGATAAACTCTGGTGAGATTTAGGAAATAAAATCAACAGGAGTTGATGATAGTTTGGTTATGGATATGAAGGAGAGGGACTTGCCCAGGATGACAGTTGATTCCAGCTTGGCGAAAGATGGGCCAGACTATGGGAAGGCTGGGCTTGGAGGGCATATTATGAGCTCAGATTTGGACGTGTTGCTTTGGTTAAGCAGAATTTGGTCTGTGGGTGGGGATGGTGTCCCAGGAGGTGACACCTCATGGGCAAAGGCTTGGGGGTGGCAAGGAGATGGAACAGGGTG
>NW_007850917.1:0-663 GCF_000696425.1 Galeopterus variegatus
CTTTCATTCTATTGAGGAGTGACAGTGAATAAGCAAATAAGCAAATAAAGAAATACATAACACGGCAAATACATAAACAGAACTTCAGCTACTGATAAGTTCCAACAACAACAAAAAACTATACATGGCAGAATAGTGGAAGGGTAGGAGTTGGGAGCAGCTTCCTTAGACCGGTGAACAGGACTTTCTGAGGAAGTAAAATTTGAATTGAGATTTGAGTGATGAGTGAAATCAGTGATGCAAAGATCTGGGGAAGAACATTCCAGACTCTGGGAACAAAAAGTGCAAAGGTCTTGTTTTAATAGTGAATGTGTTGAGGAATTCTTTGAGGGCCAATGTGACTGGGGTATATTGAGAGACGGAGAGTTGATAAGAGGTGAGATCAGGAATGTAGTAAATGTACAAATCATTGCTTGGAAAACACTGGAACATTAAAACACTTAAGCATGCAGAAAAAATCATCTGATTTATTTATTTGAAAACTCTAGCTGCTCAGGAGCATGAGTAAGAAGGCCAATTAAGAGGTTATTGACATAACCCAGGTAGAAGAATGATAGCTTTGGCTAATGTTGTAGAAATACAAAATTGGGAAAATCCAATACATTTCAGAGGTAGAGCTGACAGCATTTGCTGATGTTTGGAACAAAGGGAGGTATATTTTCT
>NW_007850918.1:0-663 GCF_000696425.1 Galeopterus variegatus
TTTGACTTAGTAAATTGTAAATAATTAATTATTGGTACAAAAATTTTCACTTATGTAAAAGCAATTGCTATTTTGTTTCTGATTATAAATATAACATATATGTGGAAGAAAAATGGAAACACTGAAATTACATCATATGCAAATTAAAAAAAAAAATTGATCATGCACCTAAACAAAAGAACTGAAACTATTAAACTTCTGGAAAAATGTTAGAATATCATTGTGACCATGATATAAGCAAAACAAATTTTAGATCAGGATACAAAAAGCACAAACCATAAAAGGTAAAAATAAATAAATAAATTAGATATCAAAATTTTAAAATTCTGCCCTTCGAAAGGTATCATGAAGAAAATATAAAAAGTAATAGACCCAGAAAAAAAATATTTACAGTGCACACCTGAAAAACATGGACTTATTAACATTTATAAATATAAAGTTATAGAAAATAATCACTATTATGTTTGTTATTGTTCTTACAAACAATACACTGGTGATGATACAATATCATTTCATCCTAGCAGAATATTTTATGCACTTATATTACATTCACATTTAAAGACAGTTATTAAAAATGATGCCATATTATTAGTAATTAAAAACAGGTTCAATTGGAATTCTATCTTCTGAAAAATTTAGATTACAAAGTAAATATGTCAAAGC
>NW_007850919.1:0-663 GCF_000696425.1 Galeopterus variegatus
TGCAGTCCCACCAACAGTGTAGGAGGGTTCATTTTTCTCTGCAACCTCACCAGCATTTATCATTCTCAATTAATTTATCATATATCATTTATCATTCTCTCAAACTTGACCCATAAAAAGAACAAGAGAGTTGGTGGGAGTTGGGAAGGGTCCCAACCCTAGAACACAACCAGAAGGCTTCCACCAGGCCCCATCTGTGCAGGATCCAGGAAATGGGAGACTGAGAGTCTCCGTGTTAACCTATGATCCATAAGCTTCTTCCTTAACCTCTGCTGCGGTGGCATTTGGAATTCATTCTCACCACAATTTTTCATGCTTGGGCTTAGATTTACAAGTCCCCAGTCAAGACACTGTCTTATTTCTCCTTCCTCAGTGTCATACGAAAATGTGGACACACTGCCATCCAGCATATGAGAGAGCAAGCCACAGCCTGTACTCCAAATAGCCCGACTTTCCATAGTTGTGGTTAACTACATCAAAGATGATTTAGCAAGCTTTTCGTTCTACGTGGTTGCTCCTGAAAAAAAAACAACAAAACCACATAGTTATTAAAACAACAAATGCCAACAATTATTAACATTAATCCATTACTCTTCATTTTTAAAAATAGGCAGAATCTAAACAAACTCAAATATCAAGGCAGCCCTAAGGAATTATCTTTCA
>NW_007850920.1:0-663 GCF_000696425.1 Galeopterus variegatus
ATTTTCCTGTTTGCAGATGACATGATCTTATATATAGAAAAACCTAAAAACTCCACCAAAAATTTTTAGAACTCGTAAATGAATTTAGAACTCGTAAATGGAAAGTTGCAGGATGCAAACCAATATACAAAAATTAATAGTGTTTCTGTACACCAATAGCAAACTAGTAGAAAAAGAAATCAAGAAAGCAATCCCATTTAAAATAGATACCAAAAAACAAAACACAACAAAACAACCACAAAAAAAAAAAAAACTAAGAATAAATTTAACCAAGGAGGTGAAACATCCTTACAATGAAAGCTACAAAACACTGATGAAATAAATTAGGGGATCCAAAAAATGGAACAACATTCCATGCTCATGGATTGGTAGAATTAATGTTGTGAAAATGACTATACTATCCAGAGCTATTTACATATTCAACACAATCCCTATCAAAATACCAATGACATTCCAATGGAAATAGAAAAAGCAAACTTAACATTCATATGGAATATTAAAAAACTTGAATAGCCAAATAAATCCTGAACAAAATGAATAAAGTGGGAGACATTACACTACCTGACTTCAAAATGTACTACAAAGTTACAGTAATGAAAACTGCATGGTACTGGCATAAAAACAGACACTTGGACAAATGGAACAGAATAGAAACCTGAGAAA
>NW_007850921.1:0-663 GCF_000696425.1 Galeopterus variegatus
TCCCTCCATGTCTATCCCTCATCCTCCAAGTCTTTGCATCTAGTATCCCATTTTATATGCTGAAAGCTATAAAGCGGTGGACTAAACTCATCAGGGGTGTACATGTAAAGTTCGTATCTGTAAAGCTGTACAGGCTCCAAGTGGAAAGAATGTGGGACTGCTGTGGTTGAAGCTTGTAGTCCCTTTTGTTGAGATCTGGGTGTGGCTGGATTGTGATACTTAGCACCAAAGATTGGGGCAGATTAAATGGAACCACTTAGCTCTGTTTCTTCCCTGCCTATGTCTGTTACATTTCAAACATCGATTCTCCTGATGCAGGGGTTGGTTTTCTTTTTGTGATTTTAGGTGAAACCAGCTCAGACCAGAGGCGCAGCCGGTAAGTAGGTTGTTCCTGAAGTGTATAGAGTGACTATGGACAAATCGAGTCTCCAACCTATTTTCAGAAGGAGAAGCGCAACTTTGGTAGAGTCAGGAGCTGGGTGAAAGGGGTGGGGGACACATAGGGGCTGGGGGTATGGCCTGAAGTGGAAGCAGAGTCCAGGTGTTGTAGAGAAGATCTCTCAGCATCAGAGGACATCAACGGTGGAGGTCTGGTATGAAGGGTTGTCTCCGAATGTTCATATTGGGGTCTATTTATTTTATCAGCTGAGTCTGTTCCACAGT
>NW_007850922.1:0-663 GCF_000696425.1 Galeopterus variegatus
AAAGCAGCAATTTAGCTCAACTACAGGGCTCAAGTTCTGGTCCCCATAGGAAGTTTCCCCCATTTTAGAAGTAAGCAAAGGATAACAACTTAGTTCCAGGGTAGAGTTTAAATGGTAGGTACAGCAAATAATACAACACAGAACTGGAAGAAAAAATAAAATACCTACAGATCAGAGACAAAGTTGATATTAACTAGTAAAGGCCTAACACCACCAAAGAACACTTATAAAACCTAGAAGAACTAGAAGCAGTGACCACTGAGCTGCCATCAGTAGCACCCTGAGCTCCCAGGCCGGGCAGTGGAGGGACGAGGGCCTCAGCCACCTCCCCACCTGACATGTGCAACCAGCCCAGTGACAACTACAGAGCTGCTGCAGGAAGTGTCCCAGGCTCCCCTGCCAGAATGAGATGGGGTGCCATGGTCCTCAATCATGCTCCCCTTCCTTCCTCCTCTTTCCACCCTATTTCCCTCCCTCTTCCCCTTTCCCCCTGTACTAACCATAAGGGGAGGGAAGGTTGGAGGAGGAGGGGGAGGTTGGATAAGAGGCATAAAGAATAAGTATGATTTGTAACAATGAATATGCTAATAAAAAATAAATTAAAGGGCCGGCCCGGTGGCGCACTGCTACAGTGCGCCGCTTGGGAGTGTGGCAGTGCTCCCG
>NW_007850923.1:0-663 GCF_000696425.1 Galeopterus variegatus
GTATTAGAATGGAATTCAATCAATGGACATTCAGCTGGTGTCTGCTGGAGAATCTGCTGCAGAATTCATTGCTTGCTTGGTGTATGGGGAACACCACCCCCCCTACATTTTTGTGACTAGAGGTCATAGAAGTATTGAGAGGTGAATAGAGAATAGGAAAAACACTTTGGTTTTTTTTCCTCTATTTTTTTGCTCAATTCACAGTGTGGCCTCATTCAATCTATTAGAGAACCAAGGTTAAGAAATGCCTGGGTATTTTTCACACTTGTCTGTGGATCTGGTGGGTCCCTCTTGACCCCAGCAGGCAGTAGTTACTCTGCTGTCAGGATGGACAAACCAGCAGAACATCGTCCTTACTTGCTGGCTGGCCTGTGCATTTCACCCTGACGAGTTATGACCACTCAAGCTGGTCTAATTACAGAAGGTCTCTGACTTGATGGTTCTTCCTGGCCCTTCTTCCCCAGGTTGAGGAACTGGAGAAAAAGGAATTGGTCTTAAGGTGGACACAGATGTGTGTTTAAGAAACCATTAATGACACCATTTGGTTTTAACAGGATTCCTTTTTCCTCTCTACAAGAGCTAGGAATTTGCACTTTACAGTTTGTTCATATATCCCAGGACAATTCCACCAAATCACTGCAACTTGGTACAGAGAAAGAACAA
>NW_007850924.1:0-663 GCF_000696425.1 Galeopterus variegatus
TAAACATTAATCACACATAATACCTCCAATGTATGATCATGGAGAAACAGCAGCAAAAACAACAACAGACAGGCAGAATAATTGCAGAATCAAATATCACTTGAAGATGAATGGAAAATACACAATGTTTACTGTTCTACAGCATATGCCATATCTACCCAGAGTGCAGAATCAACTACTTTCTGTCCTGGCAATGGCATAAATTCTGGTTTCCATATATGACTGCCTCTAATTCTATTCTCTGGAAGTATCTACTTTGCTTAACTTATCTATGGCCATATCTGAAAGAGGTGAAGTGGGGCCTGTATAGCTAGGGCTAGTTCTGGAGCTCACAGACCCCTCGAGTCCATTGTCCAGACTGGGTCACGAACACTTCGCCTGCAGGTCTACAAGCTAGGTAACAGGAAAATGGTCCTTGAAGCCATAGGTGAAGAAACGATAGAATATATTTTTAGACATGAGCTCTGCCAACCAGCCGTTCAGAACCATTGTCTCACACACTGAAGAACATACACAAAAATAGCAACAAGCCAAAAAATACGCAGGCGCCCATGCACACTAACTCTACTACCACACAACTTGTTAACAAAGAATGTGCTGCGCCACACCCAGCCAGACCTGAGGTGAGGCAGCCTGATTAAACTACTCTATTTTCCTCACAGG
>NW_007850925.1:0-663 GCF_000696425.1 Galeopterus variegatus
TGGGGGGGAACTACCACTTTATGGAATAGTCCACTTTAAGATATAGCCAGACATTAAATTTTAAACCTTCTTAAGTAAGAAAATGTAATTGGACAAATTATTAGACAAATTATCTCATAATGAAGACATGGTTTCTTTAAAAGAAAAAAAAAATCCTGAGTAAAAATTTTCATTAAAAGCAAATTATGCTAGAAACCAAAAGTAAATGATTTTTAAACAATTTGAACATTGTAACCGTAAAGGTGAATTATGGCTAGCATTCACTGAACTACTAATGACCCTAAATGCTCGAAAATAAATAAAATGTGTTTAAAATTGTGAACAATGAGTAATGATTCAACAGGAATTAAAATTTGGGTACCAAATTAATCATTACATAATAGTCTTACACTAAATGTTAATGCACTTAAAAATATGCCTCTACATAAAGATGCATACTTATCTGGCTTCATTCTAAAAAGGTTTTTCATTGAGCACTTCTTTAATAGTTCTGCAAAATAAAATCAATATGACAAGAGCAGGAAAAAAATACTCTAAAAAGAAAATTAAATTGTAGGCATAAAAGGAAATCTTTAAAAAGCATCAAAAATATATTATAGCATATAAGACTCTTATATTGCATTCTCAGACAGCAACTCCAAAGTGCTCAGATAGACTATTTTC
>NW_007850926.1:0-663 GCF_000696425.1 Galeopterus variegatus
ATCTGTGCACTAGTGTTCCCCAAGGGTCATTCTTCCATTGTGCTGATCACTGATAAGCAAAGATAAAAGCCTATGACATTAAAAAGGGTGGTAATCCGAAAGGGTGGAACACTCATACTAGGGAATATGGCCTGTAATTCTTAGAATTAAAGGGCCGTAGGGATGGTCTAGTGTACCTCCTCACTTCTCAGTTAAGAAAACAGAACGAGTGGTACGGAAAAAGAGAGTCCAAACCAAAACCAGAGAAAATGTTCCATTTTCTGCTGCTAGCTGTTTCCTGACACTGTGCTGCCTCGTTTATGAGGATCAAATATCATATTCTCTGGGTGATGGCAGGACACCTGTGCGTGCTTGCTGCAGCCTCAGCGAGGTCACTCAGGGACTCTCAAGAGATAGAAGGGGTATAACTGGCTCTGTAGTCAAACCTGCCATGCTGACTCCTCTACAAAACCCCCACCAAGTGTCAGCTATCCTCTTGCCACCTCTGATGATGGATCCTCATTGCTCATCTAGACCATCCTGACCTAATTCTCAAGCACATATTCTTTCTCTGAGTATGGCTGTGTCTCTGCTGCAAGCCTCTGTCTGCCCTCTCTTCTTCGTGTCGAGACCCAGGCTGCCAGGGTGCAGCCATCCAGCCAATGTATTCACTAGATAGCTACC
>NW_007850927.1:0-663 GCF_000696425.1 Galeopterus variegatus
CTAACATTATATTATTTATACATATGTGAATACGTACATTTAATTTAGCCCATAACTTTTTAATTCTCTGGTAACACTGGGTCATTAAATGCTCCATACATGCCTTGCATTCCTGCTTCTAGATTTATGCTCAAGATCTCTGTGCCTGGAATTCCTCTCCATCCTGGTTTCTGATCCTCACCATTGGTATCTTATTTAAAACCTAGTATAAGTCCTTCCTCCCCTAAGAAGTGTAATCATACCCCTCTCATAACTAATCTCTCCCTTCCTTGTGCTTAAAAACCATTTATCGTGGTAGTTGGCACAGTCTTCCTGGCATTCATGGCATTTACATATATATGTAATGTTCTCTATCCTGTCACATTATAATTACTGGAGAGAAGGACCGTTCCTCATAACTCTCCATATTCCCAACAAGTTTTACACATGGGGACAATAAATACAGATCCATTGAATTAAATCTCTTCTTTTAATAGACTTTTTATAGTGTCTATCTACTGCATTCTACCCATAAAAAACACTCATCCTTCCAATGCTGTGTCTCATAGAATTTAAAGTAAAAAGCAAATTTTGAACTATTGGAATGTATTTTTTTAAGGTTAGTTTCTTGATTTCACCTTCTGCTTTCTCTAATAAAAAAACAAACAAACAACAACAAAAAAA
>NW_007850928.1:0-663 GCF_000696425.1 Galeopterus variegatus
TGAAATACAGCACACACACCCCCCCACACACAAACAACCCCAAAGATTTCATATTACCATAACAATAAGAACTCCGGACAACTTAATAGTCCTTTAACATTAGAAAGTGTGTTTAAGATAATCTCACAAAAGATTACTTATGTCTTTTAACTGTATTTGATTAATTATGCCACAAAGATCCTAAAAGTAGTATACATCAACCAGAAACTGCACTCTTCGGCGCTTTTCTCATTTCAACCCCAATGATGAGAAACGATTGTCATGCATCTACAGAGCAAAACGCACAAACTGCAAACTCCCTAACAGTTAAGAAAAACTAAAATATTTATATCGAAATTCCCAAGCAGATAACTAACTTTTCCTTATGAAGCAGGAGTTATTGGCAAAATAACTAAAGTCTAGATCTAGATTCTAGAAAATGATGAAATTCTCCATCCCAACATTCAAAAGTTTTTAACATCAAAATCCACTAAATTCCTACTCACACACCAGATGAATAACCATGGTGGATATCTGAAACTATTCTCAAACACCAACAGGGGGATAAAAAAATGCATTGCACCTCCTAACCGTCCCACGATATCCTCCACCCATCCTCAGGTAACCCAGACGCAAAGCTACGACAGCTGCCCTTGGCCTAGGCCGTCAGAAACCATGGGGGGG
>NW_007850929.1:0-663 GCF_000696425.1 Galeopterus variegatus
TTGATGTTTCTTTGGAATCATATATATGTGGCTATAAAAATGTAGATTTCCTTTTAAAATAAGGTTGTATTTTGGGCAATATTATTAAAACAGGGCCAGGTTTTATAAATCTTGAAATCAACAATGAATGACATGACTACCCACTTTATTTAACTTTTTTGGTGACTGGCTAGTGTGGGGAACTGAACTCTTGATCTTGGTGTTACAAGGCCACGCTCTAACAAACTGAGCTAACTGGCCAGACCCTAGATTACCACTTTAATGCACAAAAAAACTCAGTACAAATATTTATACAAAGCTTTGTATATCTTTAAATCAATACAAAGATTTATGAAAAGATACTTTATACCTTAAAATCAACAATAAAGTGCAAAATCCCCACAAATGATCACTCACTTTATTGTATCTCTGTCAAATGTGCTTTTGAATATCTAGAAAAGGCATCATGTTGCTTTCAAATGAGATTTCCTCTTATATCCTGTAAAGCTATACAACTACACAAATCACCGGGTTGAGTCAATAGCTACGCTAATTGCCTGGTTAAGCAATTCACAACTAAAGCCAAAATGTCTCATTATGTTAGTTACGCTAAGTTTCCATTCGTAGTGTCAGGGCTAGGGCTCAGACCCTTCAAACCCATTGTACAGAGTGGGTCACAAACCC
>NW_007850930.1:0-663 GCF_000696425.1 Galeopterus variegatus
CAAACAGTGTTGAGATTCTACAGGCTTTTACCTCTGTCTTGGGGGAGACTGGTGTTATAGACACAGCAGAACCTAAATACTTTAAATGCTGACATTTCAATAACTCCAGAGCAAGCCTAACTAACCTCCACTTTAAGCGGAGAATATCACCCCCACTGGATGGCTCGAATCTCCAGATGAAAGGTTTGCTACTTTTGGCTCCAGGTTTTGTGCCTACTAAAATGCTAAGGATACTCTAAGAGGTAGCACATAAACCCTGTCTGTCAATTACACCTCAGTATGGATAAGTCATTGAGATTTTAATCAGGAAGAGACAGAACAAGAGACCAAATAGAGGAAGGTTGAAAGGGAAAAATGAGCACCATGAAGAAGGGAAAAGAGAAGAACCAAGAGCAAACTCACAGACACTGCGATCTCGTCTCATCACCACCTGGCATGGGAAGTGTTTGCCTGAAGCCCCCAACTACCAAGTTCTGGCTTCATGATCCCTTCTGCTATACCTTAGTTCAAGGATCCAATCTTGATGCCTCCCTTTTTCCTCCTATAATAACTCTAAATGTAAAACCTCAACCTGGATTTATCGGTGGCACTCAAGCTATAGCAACTCATAAAAGCTCCAAGTGGTATTTGCATTTCTGCTGGAATAAAAACGGCAGGCTCCAG
>NW_007850931.1:0-663 GCF_000696425.1 Galeopterus variegatus
ATAATAATCATATACATTGTATATTGACAAAATAAAAATTTAACGAAAAAAAAAATAAAGTGTTTGTAATTACATACAAAGATTCTTTAAACATTCATGTGCAGATTTCATGTAGATTAAATTTTCAGGTTGGTTAAATAACTAGGAGTGAAATTTCAGGATTGTATGTTAAGACTATGTTTAGCTTTGTACAAAACTGCAAACTGTCCTCTGATCTGGCTGTACTGTTATACATTCCCACCAGCAATGAATTGTGGTGTCTGTTCCTCTGCATTCTTGGCAGTATTTAACATATTCAGCATTTTATTATTGTGATGATTTTATTTTAACTACTCGAATTGATATGTAGTGGTATCTCTTTTTTTTTTTCGTTTTAATTTGAAAGTCCCTGTTGACAAATGATGTTGAATATCTCTTATATGTTTACTTATTGGCAATCTATATATCTTCTTTGGTAAGATGTCTGTTTAGATCTTTTGTCCATTTTTTCATTAGGTTGTTTTCTTATGTTAGCATTTAAAATTTTTTTATGTAGTTTGGGTACAATTTCTTTATAAAATATGTATTTTGCAATTTTTTTTCCAGTTTAAGACTTTTCATTTTCTTAATAGTGCCTTTCTTTCTCAAAGCAGAAGCTTTAGTTTTAATAAAGTCTAAAGCCTA
>NW_007850932.1:0-663 GCF_000696425.1 Galeopterus variegatus
TGTATAGGGGCATCTCATCATGGTTTTACTTGCACTTTCCCAATAACTAGTGACGTTAAGCGTCTTTCATTTGCATATTTGCTATAAGTACTTTTTCTTTGGAATATTTACTCATTTTTATTTTTTTCCTTATATATATATATCCATTATGGAATAGCTAAGTCAAGTTAATTAACATGTGTATTACTTCACATACTAACGTTTCTTTTCTTTTCTTTTCTTTTTTTTTTTTTTTTTGTGGCAGGCCAATATGGGGACCCAAACCTTTGACCTTGGTGTTATATTTATCACTTTGCTGTAGAACTCCTCATTGCATTTTCTTGTTATTTCTCTTTAGTCTCCTTTATTGTGTAACAGTTCCAGTCTTTCCTTGCCTTTCATGTCTCAACAGTTTTGAACAGTACTGATCAATTGAATGTTTCACTAAGTTTGCATTTCTGGGATAAAATCAACTTGGAAATAATGTATTTAATTTTTATGTAGCTGAATTCAGTTTACATCTATATATTCTTGCATTTATGTTCATGAGTGATTCTGACCTGTAATTTTCTTTTCTTTTTTGTTATTTTTTTTGTCCGAGTTTGGTATCAGGGTAATACTTAAATAATGGGTTAGAGAAAGTTAATTCTGTTTTAATTTTCTGGAACATTTTGGTAAAATTTG
>NW_007850933.1:0-663 GCF_000696425.1 Galeopterus variegatus
TGCATTAGTCAGGATTCTCCAGATGAACAGAACCAATAGGGTATATATAGATATGTGAGAAAGGATTTATTGTGGAAATTGGCTCATGCAATTATGGAGGCTGAGAGGTTCCACAGTCTGCCACCTGCAAGCTGGAGACCCAGGAAAGCCGGTAGTGTAATTCAGTCCAAGCCCAAAGGCCTGAGAACCAGGGGAACCACAGGTATAACTCTGAGTCTGAGGACAAAGACCTGGGGAATGGAGGTGGGGGTGTGGGGTCTATGTCCGGAGGGCAGAAGATGCATGTCCCAGCTCAAGAAGAGAGAGAGGATTCATCCTTTCATCTGTCTTTTTGTTCTGTTTCAGCCCTCAACAGATTGGGTGGTCCCCACCCACACTGGTGAAGGGTAATCTGATTCAGATGCTCATCTCATCCAGAAACACACACACAGACACACCCAGAAATAGTGCTTACCAGCTTTCTGGACATCCATCACTAAATACACACACACACACACACACACAATTATAGGAATTGGCTCTTGTGATTATAGAGGCTATCAAGACTCAAGCCCCAAGATCTTCAGGGTGAGTCAGCAGGCTGGAGACCAGGAGAGCCAATGGTGCAGTTCCAGTGCAAAGGCCAGCAGGCTTGAGACCCAGGAAGGATTCAGTGTTTCCAGT
>NW_007850934.1:0-663 GCF_000696425.1 Galeopterus variegatus
CTCACATCCAATAGTCTTCAATTTAATAGCAAAAGAAGAAAGAGAACTACATAGTAAGAATGAGACACCTACTACTAAAAAATAGAAAATGAGAAAGTTTTGGTGATATAGTTCAGATATGTCTGTCCTCCCAAAGCTCGTGTTGAAATCTGATCCCCATGGTGGCAGTGCTGGGAGCTGTTTGGGTCATGGGTGCAGATTCCTCATGAATGGATTACTGGAGGTCATTAATCTTCCCTGGGAGGGAAGCGGTGAATGAGCAAGACTGGATTGTGAGAGCTGCTTGTTAAAAGGAGCCTGGGACCTTCCTCTCCTCTCTTGCTTCCTCGCTTGTCATGTGATCTCCCACCTGTCAGCTGCTCTGTCGCCTTCTGCCATGAGTAGAAGCAGCCTGAGGCCCATGCCAAATGCAGCTGTCCCAGAATGTGAATCAAATAAAACTTTTTTCTTTACGACTTACTTAGTCTCAGGTATTCTTTATAGCAATACAAAAATGGGCAAAGACAGTTGGGGAGGATGCAGAAAAATTAAAAACCTTTGTACACTGTTGGTGGGAATGTAAAGTGGTGCAGCCACTGTGGAAGACAGAAAGGTTGTTTCTTAAAAATTAAAAATGGAATTACTGTATGACCCATCAATTTCACTTTAGGATATATATATATA
>NW_007850935.1:0-663 GCF_000696425.1 Galeopterus variegatus
TGAGACACCCGAGTGGTGATATCAACCAGGCAGTGGTGTTTCCTTCTGGACTGGAGGCAGAAAAAAGGATGGCAGGAGGGATGGACGTGATCATTAATGTCATGAGCTTGGCTGAGCTCCTCCTGGGAGGTGAGGGACCGGCATGGAATCCAGGGGATGCAGGGAGCCACAAAGGAAGGGGACAGAGGTGGCTGGAGAGATAGGACGTGAATCAGGAAAGAGGTTTTATAGGAACCAAAGGAAAGAGAAGTTGGAAGGAGCAGGAGTTCACAGTTTCAAACGCTGAAGAGGCAGTACCCAGGAAGGTGGTTCAAATAGTCTGTGGAGTCTGCACATAGGAGTCCTTGACACGTTCGTGAATTTCAGTGTCCTGCTGGGGATGGATGCGGACCCCACGAGTTAGAAATAACCACCATTTGAATAAGTGAAACACTGTGTCCAGCAAGTTGGCGATGAGAAGAAAAGGGAGAAACAAGCTGGTACCAAGAGAGGGACGGAGGGTCGGGAGAGCCCAGCTTTGTTTCTGCTGCTACAGCAGGAGGGTCCAGTGTAAGACGCTGAACTTTCTCCAGTGCCGAAAAAAATGAAGGAAGGAAGGAAGGAAGGAAGGAAGGAAGATAAGGGAGGGAGGGAAGGAGGGAGGGAGGAAGGGAGGAGGGGAAG
>NW_007850936.1:0-663 GCF_000696425.1 Galeopterus variegatus
GGAGGCGCTCCCGCCGAGGGTTCAGATCCCATATAGAGACCAGTCTGCTCAGTGAGCGCGGTGTGGGTGTGACACCATGGGTTGCGATCCCGTTGCCGGTCGCGGTACGGGCGCGACACTGAGGGTTGCGATCCCGTTACCGGTCACGAAAAAAGACAAAAAGGAAAAAAAAAAAAAGAAGTGGAGGGGTATTGACAAAATTCTAGTTCTTAAATTGGGGGGTAGGTATACAGTGCTCATTTTACTACTAGGCTTTGTAACTTACCATATAGGTTATAGAAATTCTATTGAATATATTGAATAATATATTAAAATTTAAAAAATCACTGGTAACCCCATTTCTCCAAGGTATCCACTGCTTGTGTATGCTGAATTTACAAATAACAATGTAGTTGAAATCAGAAAACCATAAAATTTTAGAATTGGAAGAGGTCTTCGAGACAATCATCTAATCTGAAGTGTAATCATGTAAAAACTACAAGTACTAGCGAATATTTATAGGTTGGAAATCAAGCAGTCCAACAATTGAAAAAAATCAATTTTTCTAGCAATTCTAAAGGAAAGAAAAAGCTAATCTTTAAAAGAGAGATTTCAAAAAGGACAAAAAAAAAAAAAAGGGCCGAGCCCGTGGCGCACTCGGGAGAGTAAAGCGCTGGGAGCGCA
>NW_007850937.1:0-663 GCF_000696425.1 Galeopterus variegatus
AGGTGTGGGACCAGTCTTCAGTATAAATCTCAGCCAGAAAAACAAACTCCTCATCTCAATCAGCAGGAAAACACCGAACACACTATGGAACTTTGCTGAAGGGGACCCCAGTGCCCATCTGCTTGGCCACCCATGGCACAGCTGGGCCCAGACCCACCTCAGCACGGACACCTGTCTCCAGGAGGCGCAGGTGGCTGAGGCTCTTAGGAGCTGTCAGCGCTCAGTGCCCACTGTGGGCACCTTCCTGCAGTCATCCTCTTTGCACTTTGTTACTCTTTCAAAACATTCATAACCTTTTGTACCTAGCTCTAGCCTGGACCAGCTCATCAAAGGAAACCAACCTGGGCACTAACTACAATGTGGTTAGAATCCTGATTAGCTACTTTAAGATCCTAGGGTTGGTTGGTTTTTCTTTTGCTTTTAGTTTTTCCTTTGTTTCTTTGTTTCTTTTTTTTTTTTTTAAAAGACAGAATTCTTAATAGATTTGAATAGCAATGTATTTCCTGTTGTAGTCATTTTTAGCTAGATCCCACCATCAGGTCTTTGCTACTGAAATGTAGTATAGAAGAGTCCCCGTCAGTTGGCTAACCTCCCGCATTCCTGTAGGTTCATTCTTGTTCCAGTCCATTCTCATAGATGGCTCTGTTTGATGCAGGGCAACAT
>NW_007850938.1:0-663 GCF_000696425.1 Galeopterus variegatus
AGATTTACTTTATGTAAGTAATTTTGCTAATTTAATTTTCATGTTCAGAATAGCATATTGTATATTTCAATGCTTAGATATATATCATACTATACATCTTTAACTGATCACAGTCAACCTTGAATTAATATTATACAAATTCACATACAAGGTAAGAATCTTATAACAGTATAATTCCATTTACAGCCTCTTCCATGTTTGTGTTGTTATTGTTGTGTATTTTATCTCTACATATATCACAAACACTGCAGTACACTGTTAATATTTTTGCTTTACAAAGTCATTGACTTTAAAAGAACTTAAGAGTTGTTTGGTATTTAAAGTAGCTGTAGTAAATGTACTAGAATAAAACCAATATTCCTTTAAGTTGAAATTTAAGTCAAAATTGTTTTTTCTTTTAGTAAGTACAGCCTTAATTGAGAATGTATTAAAGTCTGGGAGTTATCCTAAGAATCACCTGGGTTTAGATTCATATGTCTTATCTTTTCGCCATTGGTCTGTTGTACAACTTGATCCTCAGGATATCATTTTCACTATGGAGTACAAAGTTTATACTAATTTTGGAAAGATTTTTTTTATTCCTGAATTTGATTTCGATACAATGTGTGATTTTTTCCATAGAGGAATACTTCTGAAATTATTTAATCAATACCATTATAATAT
>NW_007850939.1:0-663 GCF_000696425.1 Galeopterus variegatus
GAAGCAAACCTAAAACACTCTACCCATTGACACTACAGAACACATCCACAGGAAAGACACTATCCCTTCAAATGCTACTCCAGAAAACTAGAAGTGACTGTTCCACCAGACACCCAGACATCGATGTAGGGATATAAGAAACATGAAAAAACAGAGAAACATGACAACCCCAAAAGAATTTAAGAATTCTTGAGTGACAGACCCCAAAGACAAGAAAATCTGCCTGAAAAGGAATTCCAAATAATAATCTAAAGGAAATTCAATGAGATGCAAGAAAAAGCAGACAACACAATGAAATGAGAAAACCAATGATCTGAAGGAGAAATTCAACAGAGACAGATATCATAAAAAAAACCAAGCAATCTGAAGGAAAAATTCAACAGAGACAGATATCATAAAAAAAAAACAAGCAGAAATCTTGGCACTGAAAAATGCATTAAATGAAATAAAAAAATACAACTGAAAGCCTAAGCGAGAGGCTAAAATGAGCAGAAAAAAGAATTACTTAACTTCAAAAGGTGTTTTTCAAAATAAGTCAGACAAAAAAAAAAGGAAAGAAAGAAAGCCTTTGAGATCTATGGGACAACTTTAAACATACAAACATCTAAATTAAGGGTGTTCCTGAAGGGGAAGAGAAAGAAAAAGTCACAAATACCTCTATAA
>NW_007850940.1:0-663 GCF_000696425.1 Galeopterus variegatus
TATTTCCAGGAAGACAGGAGGGAGTCCTGGGCTAGAAACACTGTCTAGAGATTTCTGCTTCACTCAGAAGCAATGTGCTCTCATTTAGTAAACAGGCTGATAGAAGAGGGTTAAAATTCTGGCTTTGCCACTTAACAGTCATAAGACCTTAAGGTCTAACTTCTTTCAGCTTCAGTTTCTTAATCTGTGAAAATGACTCAAAGATGAACCACTTCCCTTATTATTTTTTGTGTTAGATGAGATAAATGATATCTAGGACCAGAGCCTTATCAGAGACTCAGTAAAAGTAAATTCCCCTCCCCTTCCCTCTTGATGGAAAAGGTGCTCAGTCTCACTGTTTCATAATCAAAGAAGGATTTAGATTACTTTTTAAAGTGTTCCTTACCAAGGAAAATATAAATAGAAAATTTTCATCAGGTGCTTTCTAGGGCATTAGAGTTAATTGGCCCTCAAATTCTACCCAGGATGTTGCAATTATGGAAAAACCATAAAAAAATGAGTTTTATATTTTATTTCCTTCCCTTGCTTTATTCCTATGAATTCCGATATATAAAGCTTCCAACATGTCCATGTAAGTTTAAATAAAAATAAAAAGAAATTGCGTGTGTGTGTGTGTGTGAATTACATGTACACAAAAGACTTGCATTATTTGAATCATGGTTA
>NW_007850941.1:0-663 GCF_000696425.1 Galeopterus variegatus
TTTATGGATACAGCGTGCACCCATTCTTAACCTTCACATGCATCTGCTCTGCTAAAAGAAAAAGCATGCTCAAAATGTTCTCCCATTTGATGATCAACATGTACCTAGCACAAAAAGATCACAAGTGATTTTTAAGTAAGAGACAGCCAACAAATTAAACCATAGAGCTAACTGGTACTGAGCATATGATCTGTGCCTAACAAGGGGTTCTCAGATACTCCAGGTCGCCTTGGGAAGTAGGCAGACAATATTAAGAGGTCAGCTTCTGAAAGTAGAGAGGTCTAGGCTTAATTTCTGTCTTTGCTATTGATTACTTACATGACTCAACTACTTAGACTTTCTAAGCTGCAGTTTCCTCATTTATAAAATCAGGATAAAAATATTAACATAACAGGACAGTAGTGAAAATTTAACAAGATGATATATTTAAAGCTCACAGTGCCTGGCATACAGTAAGAGCTCAATAAAAATTAGCTATAATTTTTATTATTTTTTTTTTTCCTTTTTGTCCTTTTTCGTGACCGGCAACGGATCGCAACCCTCAATTGTCACTTTTATCTCCAAAATAGCCAAATTAATATAACATAAATATAGATTGATCGCACATGCTTTTCATTCTAAAATTTCTGAAACTTTGTGATACAATAGTTTCTTATTTAATAC
>NW_007850942.1:0-663 GCF_000696425.1 Galeopterus variegatus
GCTACAGAAGCCCCACTAACTCCTCAGAAACACACCACAGTAAACGTTTCAGCTACAGAAGACCCTCCAACTCCTCAGAAACACATCATGGCAAACGTTTCAGCTACAGAGGCCCCACCAACTCCTCAGAAACACACCACAGTAGATGTGCCAGCTGCAGAAGCCCAACCAACTCCTCAGAAACACACCACAGCAAATGTTTCAGCTACAGAAGCCCCTCCAACTCCTCAGAAACACACCACAGAAAATGTTTCAACTACAGAATCCCCACTAACTCCTCAGAAACACACCACAGCAAGTGATTCAGCCACAGAGTCCCCAGCAACAGCTCAGACATCCCTTATATCAAATGCTGTATCTACAAAGACCACACCAGCATCCCAGAATCTCGTCATGGCTAATGCTTCTGCTACATTTGCCACACCAACAGCCCAAAGATTCACCACAGCAAAAGCTTTGTTTACACAGAGTCTTCCAGCTACACAAAAGTTCACTCCTGCACATATCCCAGTGACTAAGGGTCTCCAGATTACACAAAGATTCACTTCTGCTCGTATTACAGCAGCACAGTGGGTAAATGTTCCCAGGGCAACCACACATTATCATGCAACAATCATATCTAAAAATGGAGGAACCTCTTCTTCAGGTCAGTTGACCCTATTC
>NW_007850943.1:0-663 GCF_000696425.1 Galeopterus variegatus
TAAGTTCATTGTTTCAAATAAAACAAGAACAGAAGGATGACTAAGACACAGGATCATACTAATCTCTGTTTCTACGGAAACGATTTGGAGGTTTATCTTACATAGATTTTTTTTGGCGGTGGTGGCTGTTACAGGAATCTGAACCCTTGACTTTGGTGTTATAACACCATGCTCCATGCTCTAAGCAACCGAACTAACTGGCTAGCCCTGTAGATTTTTTTTTTTTTTAAAGATGACCGGTAAGGGGATCTCAGCCCTTGGCTTGGTGTTGTCAGCACCACACTCAGCCAGTGAGCGAACCGGCCATCCCTATATAGGATCCGAACCCGTGGCCTTGGTGTTATCAGCAGTGCACTCTCCCGAGTGAGCCACAGGCTGGCCCATAGCCCTGTAGATTTTTAAAAAAGACCATAAATTCAGTTTTGGACATGTTCAGTTTTAGATGCTTGTGAACAACTAAATATAGATGTTTCCATTTTTTTCTGTACTCCCTTTCAATTTCCATTTACATGTTAATTAAATCATTGTAATCATAGTGAATATTATACAAAGAACACCTGTTTATTTTCATATTACCATATATATATATATATATATATATATTTTTTTTTTGTCTTTTGTCTTTTTCCGTGTCTGGCAACGGATCGCAACCCTCGGCGTTGC
>NW_007850944.1:0-663 GCF_000696425.1 Galeopterus variegatus
GGTCGCCTGCTGGTGCCTCAGGCACATGGTCGCCTCAGGTCTTGGGCCTCTCTGGGGAGGCACCACTCTGGTCAGTGTGCATTCGGCCAGTCTGGGGATGGGGTCTGGCAGCAGCAAGGCCTACCTGTTCGGTCTCATGCTGGTGCCATGGGCTATGTGGTCTCTGTGGGACTCGGGCCTCTCTGGTAGGGTGTCTCTCTGGTCAGCACACACTCAGCTGGGCTGGGGATGGAGTCTGGTGGCAGCAAGGCCTATCTGCTCAGTCATGTGCTGGCACTGTGGGGCGTGTGGTCTCCACAGATCTCAGGCCTTTCCAGCGGTGCCTGTCTGGTCAGCACGCACTCGGCTGGGCTGGGGATGGGGTCCAGTGGTGGTGAGGCCTACCTGCTCATCAATTTGTTCTTTTATGGGCTAAGATTTTTGTGTCATATCTAAGAAATGTTTGCCTCAGTCAAGTTGACAAAGTCTTATTCGTATGGTTTCTTCTAGAAGTTTCACAGTTTTGAGCTAACATTTAGGTTTATGGTATAGTAATACTACTTATTGGTAATTTGTCTTCTCTCTTTTCTTTCTAATCAGTTGGCTAGAGATTTAGCACTTGAATAGAACTTCTCAAAGAAGGAGAATTTGATTTCGTTGATTTTTCCTTTACCCCTTTTTGTT
>NW_007850945.1:0-663 GCF_000696425.1 Galeopterus variegatus
GGCCAATGTAACATTCATTCCCAGCACTCATTCCCCTTGGCCACACACATTGTAGAGCATGGCCATGTGACTCAATTCTTCTGTTGAATGCAGATATGATGGCTGAAACTGGGGCAGCCAACCTGTAACCACAAGGTCAGGCAATATGAAGTATAAAGACGTCAGCTCTGCTATCTCTCAGCTGCCAAAGCCAGGAGCTGCCTATCTTCATACTTTTTTTTAATGTGAGAAATATAAGCCATTTTGTTTCACTACTGCAAGCTGGATTTTCTGTTTTTATACCTAACAGAATAATATGAATTCCTTACTGATACAGTACCGTGACAACAAAAAGGACAACAAAAGCAATAAACACATAGGAGGTCCACAGTTAAGAGCTCTTTTAATTCTGAGTATCGGATACTCTACTCCAGCATGATCTCTCCGAAGCCTGTTACAAATCTAATTTAAAATAACTCATTTGTTTCTCTGATGGTCAAGGTTTGTTAGAGAGAGCCTTTACCACCTTTTTCATATTTTTTTCCTGGTGAAACAACATCAATCACTGATGAGTCATTAGCTCCAAATTGTTCATCAAACACCATTTAGCTTCTTCTCTGAATAGCCCCTCCCCCATATTTTTTCTTCTATGAGATTGAATTAATTGTCTTGTATTTTATCTTC
>NW_007850946.1:0-663 GCF_000696425.1 Galeopterus variegatus
TCATTTCATTGTGTTGTCTAGCTGAGTTTTCTTGTATCTCACTTAGTTTCCTTAGAATTATTACTCAAAATTCCTTGTCTGACATTTCGAGGGCTTCTTGTTCTACAGGATCTAGAGCTTGAGAGTTATTACCCTTTGGTGGTGTACTTTCTTGATTTTTCATATTTCTGGTATCTTTCCTTTGATGTTTAGTCATTGTGGCAGGGGATTTCACAGTCCACTGGTTTGACACTATTGTCTGGCTAGGATGCTGCTGGGGCTGCCAATTTGGTATGGCTGCCTTAGTGTCTGCTTGGTCACCTACTGGCACCTTGGGTGCATGGTTGCCTCAGGTCTTGAGCTTCTCCAGGGAGGCACCTCTCTGGTTGGTGTGCACTCAGCCGGGCTGGGGATGGAGTCCAGCGGCAGCAAGGCCTACCTGCTTGGTCACGTGCTAGCACCGTGGGGCACGTGGTCTCCATGGATCCCGGGTCTCTCCGGCGGGGTACCTCTCTGGTCGGCGCTCACTCAGCTGGGCTGGGGATGGAGTCCGGCAGTGGTCTACACTGAACTTTTAGAAGGAGAGAGTGGAACTGTGGTTACTAGAAGTGGAAAGGGGGAGAGGCTGGGGTAAGGTAGATGGGTTAATGAGAAATTAATGAGATACTGGTTAGCAAACACAAA
>NW_007850947.1:0-663 GCF_000696425.1 Galeopterus variegatus
TTTTTTTTTTTTTTTTTTTTTTTTTTTTTTTTTTTTTGCCTTTAACAACATATCATAGTTCTTTTCAATTATTGCATGACATTTGCTAAATATAGCAGGAGTTTCTTCTAGTCTGGCTAAAGGTGTTTTGTCAATTTTTTATATAATATTTGGTAAAAAAAGGAGAAAAAGACTGACTGTAACCTAAAACAATTCAAGTTAATCTAACTTACTTATTCATTTTGGCTTCAGGATTCCAACAGAAAACTTCTAAATTGTAGACAACGACAATTAAATGTATCAAGTGAGGACTGCCCACATTATCAGAATTGGTACTACATTTCTTAGATTACACGAATATTTTTGATGATAATTAGGATCGTTACTGTTAAAAGTCAATCAAATTTTGAACGTATGGGCATTTCTAATAAAGAATTACGATTTAAAGAAAGGGAATTTTTTACAAAAGACTAGTAAAACTTACGACTATTCAGTGTGAGTTTTTGTTTGTTCATTTTAGGCAACTTATGTCATTGATTGGGATGAAGAATGAAAAGGGTAGAAGTAACTGAAGCCATTAATATAATGCCCAGTTCTCACTTTGTGTTGTTTTTTTTTTTATTCCATCAAGGTAGAGTTTCATGTAATTATTTTTGCTTCATCTATATTCATATCACAATAAAA
>NW_007850948.1:0-663 GCF_000696425.1 Galeopterus variegatus
CTATTTAGAAAGTCCAACATCTCTCTATACACAAATTATTTGTAGATACACACACACACACTATGTGTATATATATATACACGCATATATATATACACGCATATATAAATATATATATATATATATACACACACACACACACACACACACAAACATATATATAAAGTTTTCTCAAACATTTAAAAAGTCCAATCTCTCAAAATGTTACATGTATATCAGCAATAGCTTCCAATCTCTCAAAATGTTACATGTATATCAGCAATAGCTTCCGCTTTGGAAATAAATGATAGTTTTTTGTTATTTTCCAATTTAAAGTGATTGAGTTTATTCACTCATGATATCTATGAATCATTTTCCTCTAATATCAAGAAGACCAAAACTTTCTTAGAGTGTGTACATACCTTTTGTGAGAGAACCAAAGGAAAGGGAAAAATATGTCTTTCTCCAGGGATGCTTTCTTTGTTGACATGGATCCAATTCAATCCTCCCAGCAATCAATCATGATCCAACACCTATTTCCAAGCTATTTTATTTCTGAACACATGTGCTTTTAAGTGTGGTATGAAATGTCTTAAGCTTTATCAGAAAAGATGCGGTGATATATATACTGTTGAGTCAATATATGCTGCTCAGGACTTTCTGTGCAGTTTCTTGATAACTTTT
>NW_007850949.1:0-663 GCF_000696425.1 Galeopterus variegatus
TGCTTTACTTAAGACCATGACATTTGAAAGAACATAGAAAAGGAAGGAATAAATAAATAAACAGGCTCTGAGGCATGTGAGATGACATTTCTTATGATTTATGATCAGTAAGTTACAACTTAATGTATCAGGAAGGATTACCCAATACAAAATAGTGCTATAACAGCACTTCAAGTCATAGATGTTTAAACAGACATACACTTACTTTTCTGTCATGTGGTGGTCTGGGGTGATAGTCCAAGGCTGGCATCAGGGCACGGGTCCACCAAGCACTCAGGGACCCTGATTTCTTCATTCCTGTTTCTTCTATTCTCAGGAATAGTACGTGGTCTGAGATGGCTACTCCAGTTCCAGCCAAGACATCTTGCCCACAAACCAGCAAGAAAAGAAAGAAGGAAGAAAACAAGAAGTCAAAAGCATCATCAAAGCACCAGTTTTCTTTTTAAGGAACATTTCAAGAAGCTGCCACACTTCGCTTCCACTTACCCTTTTTTTTTTTTTTTAACATAATGTTTATTTATTTATTTGGGCGGCTGGCCAGTACAGGGATCTGAACCTATGACCTTGGTGTCATAAGGCTGTGCTCTAACCAACTGCACTAACCGGCCCCACTTATACCCTTTCAACTTTGTTAAATTAAATAAGGCTGTCTCTGTACTTTGA
>NW_007850950.1:0-663 GCF_000696425.1 Galeopterus variegatus
AATATCTTAAAAGACACAGAGTAAAAAGACACAGTATGTACAAAGGAACGAAAATAAGAACAACAGCAAATTTTTGGTTAGAAAGAACGCAAGCAAGATGACAACAGATGAAAAGACATTCATAAAGCACTAAAAAAAAAACAACAGTCAGCCTAGAAATCTGTATGTTTCACAAAGGCCTTTTAAAAATGAAGACAAAGAATTTTCAAATACACACACACACCAAATCATTAGCATACCTACACCACAGGAAATGTTAAAAATAAGTCCTTCCGATGTGGTGTATCACCGTTATTGAATTGCATATGTTGAACCAACTTTGCATCCCTGGGATGAATCCCACTTGATCATGGTGTATAATTTTGTGTATGTGTTGCTGTGTTCTCTTAGCTAGTATTTTATTGAGTTTTTTTGCATCTATATTCATCAAGTATATTTTCCGGTACTCTTCTTTTTTGTCGTATCTTTGTCTGGTTTTGGTTTCAGGGTGATGTTTGCCTCAAAGTATGAGTTCAGGAGAATGGCCTCTGTTTCAATTTTTTGGAATAGTTTGTAGGGAATTGGTATCAATTCCTTTTTGAAGGTTTGGTAGAATTCTGCACTGAACCCATCTGGTCCTGGGCTTTTCTTTGTAGGGAGCCTTCTGATAACAGCTTCAATCTC
>NW_007850951.1:0-663 GCF_000696425.1 Galeopterus variegatus
TAATCACTTGTGGTAGAAATCAAAACAGCAGTTTCCTCCAGAGGGTGACCAAGATTAACTGAGAAAATTCGTGGGAACTTTCTGGAATGACAAATATTTTCTATATCTTCCTAGGCTTGTAGATTATTTCAGCGTACACATGAATTTGTCAAAAGTTACCAACTGTGCACATAAGATCTGTGCTTTTTAATCTTGTGGGAGGATTTCTCTACCTCCTTGTCATATTTTGTGAGTACTTGTTTGTTTTCTTTTCCTATATGATGGTGTCTACTTATTTGTATCTATGAAGATCTTAGGGACAGAGATATTGTATATTAGCTAACATAGTAGATAGCTGATACATGCTTATTAAAATGATAATTATACTTTAAATAAGGAATTCAGAAGGCATTACTTCACATCAAGAGGTGATTCCAACAGTGAAAATCTCAGGCAGTGTGCAAGGGAGGCAGAGGGGGTGGGAAGGAAATAGTTTGCTGGAACCAGCTGGTATTGGCTTGGCAGAGCTTATTATGCACATACCACCTAGTGACCACTTTGGAAAATTGAAATCACCATGGTGGGAGTATTTACATCATGGAAAACGGGAAATGTTACCAATCAGAGCAGCTCCTCACCTCCTGCCTTCCATTGTCCCCTTTGGAGAGTCTGCTTATTAGCACA
>NW_007850952.1:0-663 GCF_000696425.1 Galeopterus variegatus
CCGAACCCTCGGCGGGAGCGCCGCCATGCTTCCCAAGCGGCGCACTATAGCAGTGCACCACTGGGCCGGCCCATAGTTTTTGTTTCTTTTTAAATAGGTTGCTTATCTTCACTGAGCTTTATTTCTAAATGTGATAATATTATCAACCTCTATATGTTATTGTGAACCTACAAAAATATTTTGTATATGTATAAACTCTCTGACCTCCAGGTAACATTCTGTCTTGTGATCAGAATTCATGTCCCAAGTTTGGGTCTTGAGACAAAGGCCACTGAAATATAATAACTAAATTGCCATTTTGCATGAAAAATACCACCTCCTGGATAGATAAAAATGAAACCAAAAGAAAATCTTTATTGCTGTTGAATAATTAGGATAGTAATTGTCAGTCATTGTCTTGCTCTCTGAGAAATTTGAAAAGTACATTCGGACTCAGAGAGTTCTTTCCTGATGACTAGTATTAGTTTAGATGCATTTTACTAAACCAAATTATTCAGATTTAAAATACTGTGATAACATTATGGATGTGAAAAACAAATTGTTCCTTAAAGTACCAACTGGAAAAAAACTATCATAAATGCAAAAAGAATTCTTCAAAAAGGAACTTTTTGATATAATAGCTGGAATTCATTCTTTTGGAGAATATCCATTAGAAACAAAATA
>NW_007850953.1:0-663 GCF_000696425.1 Galeopterus variegatus
GTTTCCAGAGTTTTGCTTATTATTAATTTCCAATTTTAGTCCATTGTGGTCTGAAAAGATAGTTGGAGTGATTTTAGTTTTTAAAAATTTGCTGAAGCTAGATTTGTGACCTAATATGTGGCCTACCCTGGAGAATGTTCCATGAGCTGATGAGAAGGTATATTCTTTAGTTGTTGGGTGAAATGTTCTGTATATATATCTGCCAGGTCCAGTTGGTCTAATGCGTAGTTTAAATTCTGTGTCTCTTTGTTGATTTGTTGCCTGAAAGATCTGTCCCATACTGAAAGAGGGGTGTTCAGGTCACTGACTATTAATGTATTAGAGCCTATTTCTTTTTTTAGGTCTAAGAGTGTTTGCTTTATATAGCTGGGTGCTCCCAGTATTGGGTGCATATATATTTATGATTGTTATGTCTTCTAGCTGGATTGACCTTTTATCATTATATAGTGGCCTTCTTTGTCTCTTTTTATGTTTTTTGGTTTAAAGTCTATTTTATCTGATATAAGAATAGCTACTCCTGCTTGTTTTTGGTTTCTATTTGCATCGTATATCTTTTTTTTCATCCCTTCACTTTTAGTCTGTGTGTGTTTCTTTATGTGAGATGGGTCTCTTGAAGACAGCATATACTCTGGTCTAGCTTTTTAATCCAATCAGTCAATCTGT
>NW_007850954.1:0-663 GCF_000696425.1 Galeopterus variegatus
GTGGGGATAAAAGGGCATTAGATAAGTCACTCAAAGCTTTCCCCGATAGTTTCTGCATGATCTTAAAGTCCAGGCTTTCAACAGTCCTGACTGTAGCAGATATTATTAGTGTCCCTCCTTTCAAGAGGCTCTAGCCAACTTCTCACTACCTGAGTCCACATCACGGTGCCAGTGGGCCACTGTCTGCACACATACGTGACATGCTGGAGGTGCTGAGGAAATAACAACCCAAGGAATAATCCTCACAAATGACTGTCAGGAGTTGTTGCATACATACCACAGCTTCCTAGCCCATCCACTAGTAAATTCTGAAATGTGTGCTTTGCACTGTTTCCCAGGGATTCTTCATGGAAGAATGCTCCAGTAGCCTACTGTGGCAGCTAGTCTAAAATCTTCCCCTATATTTAGCTGCCTTGTATCCTTACCTCCCCTGTGTCACACCCCCAGTTTCCTGCCAGTGTCCCCTTTGGTTCCCAACTCTTTGGCTCAGGGCTTGTTATGGGAAGAACCCAAACTAAGAAAAATGAACACAGGCGGGGGGCGGGGAAGGAAGAATTGTTAAAGATACATGAAAATCAACTATGTTGGGCCAGCCCAGTGGCGCACTAGCGAGTGCACTGTTCAGATCCCATGTGGAGACCGGTTCCCACTCACTGGCTGAGC
>NW_007850955.1:0-663 GCF_000696425.1 Galeopterus variegatus
CTATCTTTGCAGTAATTCTGTAAATCTAAACCTGTTCTAAAATAAATGTGTATTAAAAATGATATTTCCTGAGCCGGCCTGGTGGCGCACTGGAGAGTGCACCGCTTGGGAGCGCGGCGGCGCTCCCACTGAGGGTTCGGATCCCATGTGGAGACCGGTTCCCGCTCACTGGCTGAGCGTGGCGCGGGTGCAACACCGAGGGTTGAGATCCTGTTGCCGGTCCCCAGTGCGGACGCGACGCCGAGGGTTGTGATCTCGTTACCGGTCAGTAAAAAAGACAAAAGAGAAAAAAAATGGTATTTCCTGCTGTCTTGAGAATGTAAAAGTCAATAAATAGTGGAGCATTTCTGCATGGAAGCAGTTGGCTGGTGGTGAGTATAAGCTGATCTCTTTATTGGGACACCCCCCCTTTCTGTTCATTAAAATACCCCAAATAACCTTCGTGTGTCAATGTCACTTCTCTGGTGGGTTTTGTGATTTGAGGTTGTGACTCTTGAAAAAGTAATTACACAGACAATTATGTAATTGCCCCTGTGATCTGCACCATGTAGGCGGGTCAGTAAGTTCCGAGAGCACCCGTAAGGGGAATCTTTTCAGGCTCTGCTCCCTCAGTTCTTCCAAGTCAGATGGAGAGTCAACGGCTGATGGAGCAGGCAGGTGAAA
>NW_007850956.1:0-663 GCF_000696425.1 Galeopterus variegatus
TAATTTGAAAGTTAACAGATATTACACACATACAAACATATGCAATACAATTTACAGAGAATGTTGGTATTTTTCAGAGTTTTTTTTCCCTTGGTTAGGGCTCTTATTAAGCCATGAATTTATGTCTATTAGAGATTTAAGACTAAAGAAGAAGAAAAAGTTCTGCATCATTTCAAGTACTGGCCATAATATATGTCAGTAAATTGATGATAGTTTAGTATGATTTTCTAGGCAGATGTTAAAGATTTCATGGTACTTAAAGAAATGATGTGAGTAATACCAGTGTCATGCCATGCACTGAATAAAGTTGATCCTGATAGCATCATTAATGATTTAAGCATTCTTAGAGTGTTTCATCTTTTCAAACATTTTTTTGTAATGTCTAGTACTGTTTCTGTCCTGTGACTAAGCAGATAATCATGGCCATTTTTATTCCGTCAGTCACTTTTTGAATTGTTCGGTGTTGCCATGGGTATAAAAAACATCATGTAAAACACAATTCTATTCAATAAACATTTGCTCTTCTTTTCCCCCAAGAAAAACTGATTTGTAGAAAAAAGACAGTTAAACTAAAGAGGCTTTCAATTGAGTGATATTTCCAAAATTGCTGCTTAGCTGTTTTGCATACATCTCATATTCTGGTGTATAGTAGATGTGGTGTAA
>NW_007850957.1:0-662 GCF_000696425.1 Galeopterus variegatus
AGCTCTAGTGTGCGGCGTGTGGACCGTGGCCGGGGACATCGTTTTGTGCTGGGATTTTTGTTAAAAGGTGGATTTCGGCTGCTGTTGTCACACAACAGAAGTAACCACGTGAGGTGACGATACGTCAGTCTGCTTCACCATAGTGACCGTCTCACTGTCTCTGTGTCCCATGACGTCACATTGTAAACCTCCAGCACACACGATCAAATTTAAAAGGAGGAGGCGAGGAGGACGGGCGGAGGGGACGGCCACAGCGCATGCCGGCCCTGCAGGACGGCCGTGGGCCCAGGCAGGCAGCAGCTCCATCCACACCCGCCGAGTGAGCTGCCCGCCTGGCAGCGCCCTGCCAGGGGCACGTGGGACAACTCAGGCCCGAACCACCTGCAGGGCTGTGATCACACCAGTCCTCAGCCCGACACGTGGAGCTGGCTGTCCTCACTGGGCTCACACACGACGGTGGGGCAGTGGCCCAGCTGGGACAGGCTCTACGTGGGGACCAAGAAAGTGCAGCAATCGGGGCTCCAGACCTTATACTAGCGTTGAGGATGTGGGAGGGGAGACCCCTCAGTGGCCCCGAGAATGCGCCCCCAGAGACGTCCATTTCTCCCATCCAGGCTGGTCTCCGAGACCCCAGCCTCGCCCACCACCCCGTGCAGGGCCCT
>NW_007850958.1:0-662 GCF_000696425.1 Galeopterus variegatus
GGGGGATATGGGCGGGCCCTGGGGTGTCAGCTATAGTGATCTGTGGGCCTCACAGGATGTGGCACCTAGCACCTCTCTGACCTCATTGTCGATGGCTGTTGTTATTTTATTCAATACATATTTACCGAATATGGCATAAATGGCAGGCGCAATTCTAGGTCCTGGTGGATACAGTAGAACCAGACAGGGAAGATTCTTAAAGTCATAGAACTTAACATTCTAATAAGAAAGACAAACAATAACTCAAACAATAAGCAAGCATAAAAATACTGACGGTGATCTATTCTATGGAGAGAATTAAAATAGCATGAGGTAAAATAGTTACTGTGTGGTTAGACTGGATGTCAGGGAAGACCTTTTTCCTGGAATGTTACCCAACTTTAAGTTGTAATAAGAAAATCGAGCCAGGCTAAAAGCATTCCATGAGAGGGAACAAGTAACATAAAAGATATATAAAAATATTTTAAACAGCAGCAGCAACAACAACCAAAAGGCCATTGATTCTAGGAGACAGAGGTGAAATAGATGATTTCAGTAGGAACACAAGTGTAGATAGTAATTACAGATAATTCTGAGAATTTTTCTGTAAATGGGAATTGAGAAAAAGTTGATTGCTGGAGGAAATTTGGAGTTTTTATTTATTTTTTTGTTCCCAGAGATGG
>NW_007850959.1:0-662 GCF_000696425.1 Galeopterus variegatus
TGAGCGGGAACCGGTCTGTATGTGGGATCCGAACCCTCGGCGGGAGCGCCACCGCACTTTCCCAGGCGGCCCGTGACAGTGTTTATATTAGATTTTATGGCAAAGAAAACATGAGGTTGCATATGGAAACAATGTTGCTAATCTGCCAATTAAAAATAGGCATATTATCCTTATACAGGCCATCCACCAAAAAAAAAAAAAAAAATTGTATTATCCTGAATTATCACTGTGGATACAATATAATCACATAGATCCAAAAATGTAGAAGAGAAATGGAGAATACAAGGTAACAAAATGACGGCATGTGAGAAATACAAGATTTTTTTTTCAATTGTTTGTTTTGGTGATTCATTTCTCATTTACATAAAATCACATTCGATTGTGGTATACAAACACCATTGAGTAATTTTTTATGCTCATCACTGTTTTAATGCTCAATATAAGATAAATTAAAGATATGATTTCTAAAAATGGAGATTCATGTAAAATAGAAGTATGAGTGGTGTGCATCCTATAAGGTCATGATTGTGGATTTGCTGGTGTTTTACATGTATAAGTTATTTGGTATAGAAAATAATGCAGAGGGAAGATTATCAAGAATTTATATTACATAATCAGGATTTATGAAGAATTATTGTATAAAATAAAAATGGTGATAATTT
>NW_007850960.1:0-662 GCF_000696425.1 Galeopterus variegatus
AGGGTTGCGATCCCATTACCGGTCAGTAAAAAAGACAAAAAGGAAAAAAAAAAAGTTCATGAATATAATATTATACTTTATACTAATAAGGTGAATGGAAAAGTAGGAAAGCATTCCCATGCACACGTTCACAAATATGTATTATGTAGTAGGGCGTTAGAAGGTAAATTGAAGCACATTAAAATATTAAAGTATTAAAGAATTTATTTGAGTAGCCATTCATGAATCTGCAGCTCTAGACCTAAAGCAGTTAGAGGCTGTGGCAAAGGGGTGCAGGTGCACAGAGGAAGGCTTTTACAGGGCCAAGGCAGAAGAAAGGCGAAGGGAATGTGCGACTGGTTAAAGTGGGGTAGTGTAGCCTTATTTGTATCATTCCAGATGAAAGTTCCTACTTAGAGTTTGATTGGCCTAAAATATGACCGCCTACACTGAGTTGGGTTTCACTTTGCTTATGTAGGAACCCAGGATGCTGGAGCCGCCCCAGCCTAATGTCTTCCAATTATTTTTTTTTTTTTAACAAGGGAAAACAAAATAAAAAGTTATTACTTCTGCTAAAGAACAAAATATATAGTTGGGAAACCAAGAAAAGAAAAATAACACAATCTTGTATGTTTTTGATTAGAGAGCTTCTTAAATTACCTATGGTGAAGTAAACTTTTTTT
>NW_007850961.1:0-662 GCF_000696425.1 Galeopterus variegatus
TGGAAACTATTGCCTAGAGGAGACCATTGGAGAGCCCAATGAATTATTTCATCAAAGTTTGCCATCTTAGATTACATTCCTATTTGAGAACAAATGAAAATGTGAGATATATCAAAACTATACAAGAAAAAAATTCTGTTTCAATTATGTAGGCATTTTATGTGAAAATATATTTTAACCTAAACTATTCACGTGGCTTCCCTAGTTCTTTATTAATCTATATTGGGCCTGAATTTTCCTATAATGGTTGAAGTTATTAAACTAGTTTTGTTCTTGATTATGTGCTAGCATCTTTTCTGCTTCTTTAGCAGCTACAATTATTAACTGTTGTAGAACCTTATAGTATAAACTAATTGCTTAAGGATCACATAGCAGTGTTCATTTATTTATTGGATGATAAATTAGTTATTAGGCCCTTTCTATATATTATTACTAATCCTTTGTCACAGGTTGGGCTCCTCCCAAAGCCAGTTCTAACATGGAGTTTAGCATACACGTGTTTTCTAAGAATTGCCCTTAGGATCCATACTTACAGAAGGGAGAAAAATTTCTGGAGGAGGAGTGGGCCAACGGAGAAGTCATACTTCTCCACAGTCCTAATGATAGCTTCAGCCAATGTCACAGGGAGATCTGGAACTAGAATGGCCCTTGAGAGTTGTCCT
>NW_007850962.1:0-662 GCF_000696425.1 Galeopterus variegatus
CGCCGCCGCGCTTCCCAAGCGGCGCACTATCCAGTGCGCCACCGGGCCGGCCCCTCATTTTTTCTTGATACACAAGATGAAATATGACTCTGCTGATTATAATGATATTGAGCAAATTGGCAAGAAGGAGCCAGAGTGTTGTAAAGAAGAGGGTTTGGGACTCACACACCAGCAGGTCTCGGTGCCAGGCATGGCTTTGCCACTCACCGCTGAACTCCGGACTTGGCATGGGATGATCTCTATGGTCCGTCAACATTAACATTCTGAGAATATAAGCACCATGAGGGTGGGAACCTGCCCATCATGCTCGTCACTACATTGCACAGCACAGCTCACTGAATGTGTATTTGTTGAATACACACACCAGGGATCCTCCAAGACTCCTCACCTCAAGCTCTTATGCAGAGTTCTTTCAGACTATATTAAATTTTCTTTGGCCATGTAAAAAGCATGATATGAGAAAAGTGATATATAAGAAAGATGATAGAGTATGGTGTCCCCCTGTTTTAACATTGTTTTTCCTACTTGTGCGTGTTTCTAACAGGATCTATGCCTATAACGTTAACAATTAGTTACAGAAATCAATACAGGCTTCATTCAGTGTGAATTAAAGAGATTCTCTAAGCACTTATTATCTGACACACCCTAAATAAGCCTCTTCT
>NW_007850963.1:0-662 GCF_000696425.1 Galeopterus variegatus
GGGCCATGGCCTTCCCTCTGTATTTATCCTTTGTGCAGAGGTGGATGTAGGTGTCAGAAGACCCCAAATGCCCCTTGTCAGGACCTGGGTCACCCCCACCCATCTCTCTAGCTCCCAGACACCATTTCAGCAGCAAAGAGGCAGTGTCATGTCAGTCATTATTGGGGAAGACCCTAGAAGTTACCTTGTCTGGTCCCTCCTTTGGAAATAAAACCAGAGAGCGGCAGTGACTCACCAAAGTCACACAATGCATATTTGCAACAGACTCAGGACCAAGTCCAGATCTGACTCTGAATTTATTCTCCTTTTCACCTGACTCCACACCCCTATCAACTTCCCTCTGATGCTGAGTCATTTCCCTAGTCCACAGGGAAAGAGAGGAGCCAACAGCGCAGAATCTTGGTTTTATAATTAAGAGCTCTAAAGTAAATCCCAAGCCCTCTGAGCCTCAGTTTCCTCACCTATAAAATGGGAGTAATGTGTACATCAGAAGAAAGGAATTCAGACAAGAATCTCCCAAGAGCCATTTGTAGAGTCCCATTTTTCTAGACCGGGGTTTCTCAGCCTCAGCACTACCGACATTTGGGCTGGGTAATTCTTTGTTGTGGGAGATGTCTTGTGCATTGTAGGATGCTTAGCAGCATTTCCAGCCTCTACCCATG
>NW_007850964.1:0-662 GCF_000696425.1 Galeopterus variegatus
CATCCAGACCAATTAAATTAGTCTCTGGCAATAGAGAGGTTTTTTTCTTTTCTTTTCTTTTCTTTTTTAATGGGTAAATGGGGGGTTATACATTTCTCTGCATTTGGGGGTATGCTTGAAATTTTTCACAATAAAAAGTTTTATTTTTTATTTTTTTTAATAATACAGAATTAATAATATGATGAACTCTTAAAATAAAAATGTTCTTAACTATCTGATTTAGGAAATTCTAAACTGTCATAAGAGATGCAGAAAAGAAGTTAAGGAAAAAAACTTAGATCATAATGAGAAAGGAGTTTTGAGCTTGATTACAATCTCCCATAATAAAGTCTGTCAAAGAAAATGAAGGATAGTTACATATTTAACAAGTTATTCAATGTATATAAAGATTATTATACCCTAAAAGAATTATGTAAAGTTAATGTTTGATTAAAATGTTTATATCAATGGTGCTTTGTAGACTGCTTAATAGGCATTTTTTTTTTGATTCTTTAAAAAGAGCAACAAAATTTGCACACCTTTATCCAGACTGACCAAGAATAAAAGAGTGAAGACAGAAATTATTAAAATTAGAAAAAAAGCAGGGGCATGGTAGATCAGATGCTTCTTCTATTATGCTGGAGTTGGCTTTGAGGAGAGAGACGTTCTTCTTTTTCTGGTCT
>NW_007850965.1:0-662 GCF_000696425.1 Galeopterus variegatus
CACTATAGTATGCACAAAGCAGTGACATTGTATTCTTTACTGCCATTGATGGGCATTTTTTAAAAAATGGCAATTTTGCTTTTGAGTGTCCATAATGAAGCAGTAAAAATTATTAATTTTACTAACTCTTAAACCTTGAATGCATGTCATGTTTACTGTTCTCTATGATGAAACAAGAAGTACACATAACGCATGTCGGTCTGTCAAAGGACAACAGTTGTCTCAGCTTGAGTGACTGACTTGCAGGCTGGACTAGCAGCTTGTTCATAAAACATCATTTTTATTTGAAAGAATGAGGACAAACTAAGTGTGGTTAACCAGACTTGGGTATTTGGCAGACATGTTCTTGAAAATGAATAAAGTGAGCCTGTTACTTAATTGAAAACAACTGATCGTATTTGGGGCCACTGATAAAATTTGAGTTTTTAAGTAAAAATTAGAATTTTAGAAAACTGTGAACTTGACCGCTTCTCAATACTTAATGACTTTTCTGATGAGATTAGTGGTGATATTGATAAATTTGTTTTTTTGATATTGTATAATAAAATGTATCAACATTTGTGTAATCATCATAACTCAACAAACCAATCAATGTTTGCCTAAGGTGTGGGTAAAAGATTCATTTAAATTGCAAGACAGGGGCCGGCCCGTGGCTCACTCGG
>NW_007850966.1:0-662 GCF_000696425.1 Galeopterus variegatus
ACAGTGAGATCCTTTTAGAACTTTCTTTTAAGCTGTGTGAGAAGGAAACAGAGCATCATTTGGTCTAGGGTTAGTTTTTCCATCTGTTGAGGAAAGACCCCTTTGAGCACTCTATGTGATGACCTAGGACTTACAAGGATTTCTACTCTGACTGGTGGGAATAGGTAAAATTCCAGAGCCTGTGAGAAAAGAAATTATACTGTTTCCTCTTATTGTTTGGGGGAGTTCTTGCCCTGGCCTTGGGCAAATTCTTCACAGCCAAGCACTAATCAGAATTCTGCTAAATACTGAAAGAGGGTCCTCTGCAGATCATCAGCGTCCTCTCTCTCTGCAGTTCTCTCCTGTACACTGTGACTTGTACTATAGAAGCCCAGAATCACCAAGAAAGGCTCAAGTCTCCCCATTCTCAAACTCCATCTCCTCAATTCAGGACCACCACCAGATTCCAACTAGCTTCCTCCTCCTCACACTGTGTTCTGGAAACTTTCACCAGATGGTGACCTGGGCCGATCCTAGAGCTTATCCCATTTGTTTCTCATCTCTCAGAGATCACTATCCTTCATTGTCTGATGTCCAGGGTCGTATTAGTCTGTTTCTGTTGCTTATAACAAAATACATGGAACTGGGTGATTTATAACGAAAGCAAAATTTAGGGCCGGCCC
>NW_007850967.1:0-662 GCF_000696425.1 Galeopterus variegatus
TTTGTTCACTGCTGCGCCCACTGGGTGCACCAAAAACATTTGTTGAAGGAACAAGGGGCTCGCCTACTCTGTTGTCGGGCTGCTGCTAGCACACACGGGCACAAGTACACAAACTTCAGCAAATCAAGGTGCACTTCATTTCTGAAGCCAGGTACACAGAAATGCCCAGGGGAAGCTGCGTGAGGGCAAAAGGGGGAAATTAGAAAACTGGACGGAGGGCTGGGCTCCAACTTGGGAGGCAGGCACAAGCCAGGCCTGCTGGTCCACCCCAGCCAGGGCGGGACAGCGATCTAGGAGGTAGGGTAGACTGTTGAGTGTTTCCAGTCTCGGGGTGAGGGGCAGCGCCTGAATTCTGGGTTCTTATCAAGGCAGAGTCCAATCCTGTCTTTGAAGCAGGACGTGGCATACAGTAGGAACTTAATTATTTGTTGGATGGACACTTAGTAGACACAATAATCGAATGGCTGCACTGACACACAGTAGGCGCTTCACGGCTCTTTATTAAGTAAAGAGGATCCCGAGCTCTCCCCCAACTCCAGAGTCCCAGAAATGAGCCATGAGTGTTTCTAGAATCGGAGACGATTGTTTCAGGTGGAGGCCACCTGGCCAGGACCGCCGTGACGTCACGGGGCTGCATGACGTCACGCGCCGGCCGGTTCTCA
>NW_007850968.1:0-662 GCF_000696425.1 Galeopterus variegatus
ACACAAGTGGTGATAGTCAGCTTTGTACCCCATGAATATGCAAAATCATTAAACAAAACAAGAAACTTCACACTGCATGCATCAAGTATGTGCAATTATTATGTGTCAATTAAAATTTTTACAAATGGTTAAAATGGCAAATTGTATGTTATGTTTATGTTACTGCAATAAGTAATTGAGGAAAAGAGAATTAATAGAAAACTAGACAGCAACCTCTTCAGCCAGATTGTGCAGTTCAACTCCTGCCTCTGACACTTACAAGCCATGTGACCTTGAACAGATTTGTAATAAAACATAACCTCAGTCATTTGGTGGCATAAATGGCTGTAATAATACATCGGTAGACTGAATAATGACCTCACCCTCCACTAGAGATGTCCACGTCCTAATCCTTGGAATAGTGAACCTATAAATATGTTACTTTACATGGAAAAAGAGATATTGAAAATGTGATTGTGCTAAGGATCATGACATGAGTAGAATATAGCAGATTTTCCAGGTGGGCTCAGTGTAATCACAATGATCCTTGTAAGAGGGAAAGAAGAGGATAAGAGTCAGTAGAAGATGTGATACCCCAAGCAAGAGATTGGAATGATGCAAGGAAGCCATGAGCCAAGGAAAGTTGAGAGACTCTTGAAGTGGAAAAAGTCAGGGAAAGGATT
>NW_007850969.1:0-662 GCF_000696425.1 Galeopterus variegatus
AAAACCACTTCAGACTCCATCCAAACCAACGCCCGCCATGCAAGTCTCTGCAGATGCCCACCTCAGTCCCTGTCCCACGTGTTCCCATAGTGGCAGAGACGTTGAGGACGTGAATGGAGACAGTACGTGGCTTCTCTCCTCAGGAGAGTAAAGCAGCAGACATTTCTACCAGGGGCGGTGGCAGCTGGAGGGTTTAGGGCAGGGACATGTCCACGAGAACCGCCACCACCAGGCACGTGGCATTGGTCACCTTGCTCGAGTCTCTGCTCTATCAGAAGAGCCTGGTTTCAGCATCCAAAAGGAAGGACACTGAAGCCAAGGACATGCAGTAACTGAGTCACAAAGCTCATCTGTTGAGAGTTAGGCTGTGACCCGGGTCTCCCTGGCTTCAAGGTCTGTAACAGCTCCCGTAGCACATGCCCAACACCCAGCCCTCCCACCCATGCCCTGTCTCAGAAGCACAATCTCACACACAGTAGGTGAGTTGTGGTATTGGTGTCGCTAGTAATCCTTGTAGTAAGTTCTGAGCCTGGTTATTTCTCCAGCCTCTGACGGCTGCAACTGTGCATGCCAGCACGCTGAAATAAACATGCTCCCGACGACCAGGCACATCCCATCCAGCACAGATGGGTCAACACGTGGATGCAAGAGTGTGGGAGAGG
>NW_007850970.1:0-662 GCF_000696425.1 Galeopterus variegatus
TTTTTTGTTGTGTCTTTGTCTAATTTTAGTATCAGGGTGATGCTGACCTCATGGAATGAATTTGGGAGAATGGCCTCTGTTTCACTTTTGTGGAATAGAAAATGAGGGGTATTAATTCTTCTTTATCATTTAGCAGAATTCAGCAATGAAGCCATCTGGTCCTGGGTTTTTCTTTGTTAGGAGAGGGCCGATTACTGTATCAGTTTTGTTACTTGTTATTGGTCTGTTCACATTTTGAATTTCTTCTTGGTTTAATCTTGGTAGTTTGTATGTGTCCAGAAATGTATCCATTTCCTCCAGGTTTTCAAATTTTTGGCATATATTTGTTCATAATAGTCTCTAGTGATTCTTTTTATTTCCATGGTATCAGTTGAAATGTTTCCTTTTCCATTTCTGATTTTTGTTATTTGGGTCTTCTCTCTTCTTTTCCAGTTAGTTTGGCTAAAGGCTAGCAGAGAGTGGGATGGCACATTTCAAGTGATAAAAGAAAAAAAAAACTGCCAACCATGAACACTATATTCAGAAAAGCTTTCCTTCTGAAATGAAAGAGAAATAGTATCATTCCCAGACAAACAAAAACTATGGAAATTCACCACCACAAGACCAGCCCTTCAACAAATTATCAAAGGGGTTCTATATCTGGAATCAAAAGAGAAATATAT
>NW_007850971.1:0-662 GCF_000696425.1 Galeopterus variegatus
CCAGGCTCTGACAAATGGGCCTGCCCCTCTGTCGCTGCAGTGACTCCATCTGCCTCATTATTCACAGCACAGATTCTCCCAGGTTATTTAAGAGGTCTCATTTATGCCTTGGTACAAAGCATCTTCTACCCGAGTCTTGCTTGGGAAAAATTTATAGGCAAGGATGTGAGAAGAATGGCCGTGCCGGGAAGAGCTTCAGAGACCATTGAGCAACAGGGTGTCTGGGAGGCTGGCTGGGACGTGAGCAGGTCCCAGCCCTCCATCTGCCCATCAGGAAGCCCCTTCCTGCTGCGGGGGGAGGTGGGGGTGCTGGGCCAGGAGCCTAGTCAAGTGCACCCCACCCTCATCCTCCTTCCAGGCGAGCAGGAGGGGTGGGAGGGGGTTGGGGGTTAGACCCAGCTCACCACTTGTGCTGCGCGTGTGAGTCACAGATTTATTGAAAGAGCAGGTGGAGATGGTCGCAGGGGTGACGACACTCTGGCCTGCCTTGATGTACTCTGACAGACCGTTCGTTTCTACAGTTTTTGTTTTGGTTCTTTGTAAAGTCTGCCTGTTCTTTTCTCATACTGTCCTTTTAGGTGTTATTTTATGTGTTCAAAGTCTCTGTATGATTATTCTGTTATCGGAAATTCTTGGGGGGTCTCATCTTTCTGTTTTTTGTG
>NW_007850972.1:0-662 GCF_000696425.1 Galeopterus variegatus
TCGGCAGCCTCTAGAAGCTGGAAGAGGCAAGAAAACAGACTGTCCCCAAGAACCTCCAGAAGGAACACAGCTGTGCCAACAAGTTGATGGGTCAGCCCAGCCAGACCCCTTTCAGACGAGTAACCTCCAGAAATGGATGAGAACTAACTGGTGTTGTTTGAAGTCACTACATGTGTGATAATTTTTTACAGCGTATATAGGAAACGAATACAACTGGGACGTTGGAAGGGACTACAAAACAATGCGCTGTCCAGCCCATTCACTGTATAAATGAAGACCCTGAAGCCCAGAGAGGTGACAGCGCCCAGTGTTGACACCTGGAAAGAACAGGCACAGTGTGGGGAGAATGTGCTGGACTGGTCTGCCTCCACGGGCTGCTACTGGCTGTGCCTGTCGATTGGATCCGACTAGTCCAGAGAGGAATTGTTCCGACGGCCTAGGGCCTCCTGACAATGACAGCTGAAGGAAGAGCATGAATGAGCCCGTTCTAGGGGACAGCTCCGTACAGAGTGAAGCTATAGGTATAATTATCTTCAGTGAGTTTCATGTCCTGCACTGGTGGGTCTGAGGTGAACAGCTAAGAACTTCACTGGGGAACCGTGGGAAATGCCTCTCTCCTGGGCCTTTTTGTTTCTCACCTGTTTGAATCATCCTGGTTCCGA
>NW_007850973.1:0-662 GCF_000696425.1 Galeopterus variegatus
GTGTCTGCAGTATGAGGCCATAAGACCTTGCACATTTGCACAGCTTGAGGGGGTGGACGAGGGCCATCCTTTGGTAAGCATCCCATAGCAAGGCCAGGATAGATGGTGGACTGGGCCTCATGGCCAGTGGCTGAAGCATTAAAGTGTTTGGTGGTGTTTGAGCCAAGCAAGAGCATGGCGGCATGGAGGCAGTGGTGGAAGCTCACAGCCAGAGCCCAAGCTGGGAGAGCCAAAAGCAGGCAAGGCTGACTGGGAGCTGGGCTGCAGGGCCTCCGGCCTGATGTCATTGTGGTGTCTTCCCAGCTAGGAGAGCATCCTCAAGGTCCCTGCCTGTGGCTGGAGGCCATTTCCAGGTAGCTGCCCACACTGACCCCTCACTGCTACTCCTTGGCAGCACAGTGTGGGGGGCCTGCCTCAGCCACGTAACCTGGGGAGCAGTGGCAGCGGTAGGAGCCCTCTGTGTTCTCGCAGTGACCATGGGCACAGAGTGTAGCAGGCCCGTTCAAGTCATCACACTCATTCACATCTAAGAGGAAAGGAAGGAGAGAGCTGTAGGAGCCCAAGTATCTCTGGTCTGCTACCTCTGCCCCTCTGGTCACTAAGCCTTGGCCCCTGCCTTGCAGAGTAATCCTAAGTGTGACAGCCAGGGACTGAAGTCACTT
>NW_007850974.1:0-662 GCF_000696425.1 Galeopterus variegatus
ATACCAAGATAAATCTATCAAAATTTAAACAGTGAAGTTCATTTAAGTATTATTTTTAAAAGTAATAAGGAAAAAATAAAATGTTTATGAAGAAATAAGAAATGAATGAATTAATCTGGTGTTTATACTAGTAAGGATAAGACATTCAACAACGTTGAACAGAGTCTACATTAGGAATTTGGATAAGTCTTGCAAACATAATATTGTGACCTAAAAATCAAAATAACTGCCCTGTTTTTGATCAGAAGCTGAGACAGATACAACCCACAAGCACAGGGCTCAAGATCTGTTCAGTGTGAAATCCTGCTGCTTTCCAAAAATCACTCTCACCCTATTAATGGTGCCTGTAAGGGGAGTTGCTTAGGCAAAATAGTAAAATAAAATAATGATAATAATAAATAGACACACACTTCAATCTCCAAATTTGCCTCCTCCTTCCCAGGCCAAAATGCAAATTTCAGTCTTAGGAATTGACCAATGAACTGAATGCCCAATTACCAGCCAATCTGAATTGACCAAGTTTGTATCTTTTATTTGCATAAGGACCTCAAGCAAAACTTGGGTAGGAAGTTAGATGGGAAATTTTGGTATATAAGACAACTTTTGTTTGTGCTGCAGAGCCCACTAAGTTTGCAAACTATTATTGCCAATAAAACTCTCTT
>NW_007850975.1:0-662 GCF_000696425.1 Galeopterus variegatus
TTCTAGGGGTGGGGGATGGGCTTTGGTAATGTCATGACATTTGATTGGGGAAAATAAGTTATTTAATCTTGGAGGGATTCTGGCAACAGTGATATCTGCAGAAGTGTACATCATCCTATCTGATATTGGCTATGCAGTCTACACTGGTTTTTAACAAAGGTGCTCCTCTGTGAAAATTATGAGATTCCATTTAGTGAGGATCATTACTTTTATTTAGCTAATGTCCACTCTAACTTGGTGGCACAGAAAAATCAGGATGCTTCTCCAGGACAGGTGAAGCTATGGGAAACTTGAAATTACTCAGGTCCCTCTACTGCTGCCTCCTGTGTAGTCTTCTCTTTCTACTCTTCCTCTATCACGGAAACAAGGCTCATGTATAACTGTAAAAAAAGGTTATCCCCTGCTACTCTGCAATTGCTCTATTGGTTCCACCCACAACAGGATGACACTTCCCAAACTTTGCGTGCATACACATCAGCCAGGCATGTTGATAAAATTTGGATTTTGATTCTGTAGAGCTGGGGTGGGTATCATTTCAGAACCAAAAGCATTGCTACACTCTACAGAAGAATTCCTTTTAAATTAAGAGCCTGTACACTACTAATACTAATAAAAGTTCATGTGCGCCAAAAAATAAGGTAGTAAAACTTTATGTTCTTGAT
>NW_007850976.1:0-662 GCF_000696425.1 Galeopterus variegatus
ATGTAATTTATACATACTGCCAGGGTAGCATTAAGACTTTTATTAGTATAGATAGAAAATAGAAGGGATTTCAAACAATGGCAAAATTATGAATAGAAATGTGATTATGACTGATGGAAGCTTTTGTGAGCTGGAATGTGTTTTGGGTGAAATCTAACAGCAGTGTTTATAAGTCTGTCTCTTGTCATTGTGTCCTGCTTGGGGAGACCCACTAGCAGATGCTCAGATTCACCATGGATTATTTGCACATCATTTGCATTTAGGAAGGTGAGCTTGCTGCTCTCTAGGAAACACTGGTTACCAACATATTCACTGAGGCCTATGCTACCTAAGGATCCTGATGCATTACTTCCGGGTCTTTACAAATATGCTAATCCTCTTTGCTCCTCAGGTTTTCTGAGGACTGTGCCTAAACCACTGGCAACCTTTCTAAAAATCAAGGTATCTGTTGGTGAGCTAATAGAGACCTGGCACACTGATGATCTGTATTTTAGGTCTTCAGGTGCAGAGAAAATGAACCAATATTGTATATCATGGAAAATTAAAAAAAAAAAGCCAAACACGTGTAAGTGTTTCATGGTTGCGTACATGGTTCTACTTGATCACAGATGGGTGGAGTAAAAGTTGTCTTTATCTTTGAAGAGCAGATGACATCAACAAAG
>NW_007850977.1:0-662 GCF_000696425.1 Galeopterus variegatus
GAAAAAAAAAAAAAAAAAAAAAAAAAACCCTCCTGGGCTCCCATTGCTCTAACCCCATGGCCCTCAAGGCCTTACACCGTGGCCTTGTCACCTCCCTGACCCCATGTCCTCTCACTCTCCATCTCACTCCACTCCAGGCCTCCTCCATGGTCCCCAGAAAGCCAAAGCTGTTTTCTGCCTCTGGGCCTTTGCATAAGCTGTTCCCTCTGCCCAGAACACTTTTCCCATGACTGCTTCCCCCTCAACCTCATCTGAGTCTTCACTCCGAGAGACCTTTCCCACCCATTCTGGCTAAACAAGACTGGCCACTTCCCCTGGGGTTCTCTCTCTCAGCAACATGCTTGTTTGTTTTAGAGAAAATGTCATGGTGCATAATTATGCACTAGATAATTTACACCTTTGCTGTCTGTCTCCCCTACAGCCCCAGGAGAGCAGGGAGGCTGTCTGTCTTAGTCACAGTTATAATTGCAGCAGTCCACCAAGGGCCTGATGCATAATAGGTGCTCATTTTGCTGAATGAATGACTGAAAAAATAAAAGAGTGAGAGAGAAATAGAAAGGAGAGAGGGAAAACAGAAAGACAGTGAGGGGAGGCTCATGACCTGCTACTATACAGCCCTCAAGCTAAGAATGTTTTTCCACTTTCTTAAAGAGCTGGGGGGG
>NW_007850978.1:0-662 GCF_000696425.1 Galeopterus variegatus
CACTGATGAGCTGGCAATGAAGTAAGGAACACTTAGTCAGAAAAGAAGCAAAGTTAGAATCCAGAGAGTAAGCTGAGCAATGAAATCAGCTTTTACCTTGAAGATACTGTTTGAATCTAATGAACTTGAGCTTCAGTTTTTCAGTCTACAGAAAAAGGGCACTTCTCACTAGTAGGAGGAATTGGTACCACTGTGATAACAGTAGACTAATGGTAATCCTCCCCAAGGAACCAGGCCTAGAACTACTTTTTCTAAAGTTTACAGCCACTCAGAAGAGAGCAGACACCTGAACAAGTTCAGAGGGCTGTTAGGAAGTCGGGAAAAAAGAAAGGGGGAATGGCGGTTGGGTGGCCAAGCAGCAGGCCTGCTTCACCGAGTCCAACGGAGGGAGATGGTATAATGAAAACAATTTAGGATTTCAAGGGGCAAGCAATTCTGATTTGGGAACTCTTAAAGCTGAGAGAAGCATTGGTCCTCCGTGTCAGTATTTCTCCCAGCTTTGGCCTCTCCACAGCTCTTTGCCTCAATCAAGACAGGAAAAGGCAGAGCCGTGAATGAAGCCTGCTGGATCAGGCTGTTTGTGAACCCTTAGGAGCCAGTGCCTGAGGACTCTGAGAAACTCGTGAGTGAACTTTGCAGGGGCTAGAAGGGCTCCTCATCCA
>NW_007850979.1:0-662 GCF_000696425.1 Galeopterus variegatus
ACACACACACACACACACACACACACACACACGCACATATACACACACAGTGCCATAGATTCTTTGAGCTTTATTCTATCACCACTTTGGGCATATTTTCACATTTTTGCCATATCCTTACATGTACATAATAAACAAATATTAGAACCCTTGGAGCTAATAATACAAATTGGAGAGAAGGGGGAAAATCTAGTATATCTTGTGCAGGTACATGTACTCTATATATTTCTGCATGGTCTATAATTAGGCAAAGCTGAATGAGAAGTATTGATACCACAAATAATTGAATTATGTTTTAATAAAACAAGCATGCTCTAATACACAAGGCAATGTAATGACATTAATTTTAATAATTCTATTTACCCTATGGAACATGAATGTGAGGCTCTTGATTGGGCGTATGAGAAGGTTACTCTCCTCTTCCATAAAATAAGTTTTGTGCATATATTACATAGACCAATTATTATGGATTGAATTTTGTCCCCCAAGTTTTATGTATTCAAAACATGCCCACTGTGACTGTTAAGAGGGTGGGAAATCCTATTATAGTCATTGAAAGGTGGGGTCTTGGAGAGGTGATTAGATTGTAGGACCATGCCATAGTGAATGGATTAGTAATGGTGTCCAGGGGCATGGTTCTGAGGGCTTTAAAAGGAGAGCAC
>NW_007850980.1:0-662 GCF_000696425.1 Galeopterus variegatus
TTTACAACTACAAAAAAGCAATGACAGGCAAGCTGGGGCCACTAGAGCTCAGGGGAAGAGGAGGAGAGACCTATGGAGTCCATGAAGGCAGGAGAAGCCACGATGAAAGAAAGAAAAAACTGCTCTGACCGTTTCAAGCACCAGCTGCATCCAGGATGGAGCTGTTAAGCATGGAGCATGGAATGTGGAGCAGGAGCTGGCAAAAGCTGCAGCTGTGCCCTTCGGATGAAGTTGCTCAGAAATGGCAGGGGAGAAGAGGGCCATGGTGTCACCTAGGCCAGCAAGACCACTAATAGGGTTCCCGTGGACCCACATAGAAGCAAGGAACTGCAACTGAGAAAAAGGAGCCACTCAGAGGCCAATGAGTCATCGCAAGGGATTGGTGCATAGCCTGTCCCATGGTAAGTGTTTGCAGCATGGGTGGTGGGGGAGACAGGCCTGACGGGGGAACAATGGGGCACAGCAAGGACAGCTGATCTGCACCCCAATCAGTGAAGGACCACTCAGAGGAGACTGGTCAGGAATATAGAATTCCATGGGGTGCAGTTTGATGAAAAGACTCAGGCCCAGACCAGTGTTTCTACACAACCCAAGTGCACCGGATCTCTCAAGAGCTAGAAGTACCTATAAAGTCAACCATTAAAACCTGAGCTGCACAAAAA
>NW_007850981.1:0-662 GCF_000696425.1 Galeopterus variegatus
GGCAGCTGTGCCTTGTGCTATGTGTGCTTAATGCGTGCATCTTCCCCAGACTTCCTGGGCTCGCTGAAGTTCCACTTCCATCTTCAGGAACACACTTAACTTCTCAGGGATGGAAATAGGCTGTTCTATATCACTGGATTTCTTAGCGAAGACAGACATCCAGGAGACCAATCCTTTTTTCTAACCAAGACTGCAGTGTACATGAGCCAAAGGATGTTTACCATAGTAAACTACCAAAGAGCTGATCTGGTGAGAATTCTAATAATAGCAATACTAGCCCATATGTGTTGAGTATTAAGCAAATTCTGAAGCAAAGCCCTGTGCTTCTGTCATCATGTCATCTGGTCCTCATAAAAACCCAATGAGAAGACTTTTATTTCTGCAAAAGATGGAGTAACAGAGACCAGATTTACCTTCCCAATAGAAACAATAAAAAACTCAGACAAATATATAAAACAACAGTTTTCAGGACACTGAACACCAAGCAATAAAAGATGCCTGAAAGACAAAAACAAACAAACAAACAAAAAAAGGTGGAGGCTTAATAATTGAAGCAACTCTGGGCCGGCCCGGTGGCGCACTGCTACAATGCGCCGCTTGAGAGTGCGGTGGCACTCCCGCCGAGGGTTCAGATCCCACATACAGACCGGTTCCCGCTCACT
>NW_007850982.1:0-662 GCF_000696425.1 Galeopterus variegatus
GCTAGAAAGAGCCAACAAGCTGGTGGTTTGTCAGATACTATCTGTAGTGATGGAATTCCAGTCTGAATCATTCATCTCTTCTTCAAACATCTTCCAGAAAGACAGAGAATTGGAGGGGGAGAAGAAATTCCCACAGGGATGAGAGGACCCTCTCTGATGTCATGAAAGAGCCTGGGGAGGAAAGGACTTTGTTTGGGGTCCCAAAACTATTCCCAGATTCATAATTGTCTATAAGGACTCACAGGAGTCAGCATACAGCTGCATTCATAACTAAGGTTTATCATAGTGAGCGGAAACAAAGCAAAATCAGTCAGAGAAAATGTGCATAGGATTCCAAGAGTCTTCTCCCTGTGGAGTTACACAGAACATGCTTAACTTCTCCAGGGACAGGTTGTGACAACACATGTGAAATGCTCTCAACCAGGGAAGCTCAATGGAGACCCAGCACCTGAGGTTTTATTGAGGAATGTTCATATAAGCACCCTCTGCCTAGCATGTACCAAAATTTCAGACTCCCACAAAGAAAGCAGAGGCTCAGCAAAAACAGCATTGTTTGTACAAACTGAAAATCCACTTTTAACATTTATGGAAAGTTTTATATCAATTGTAGGGAACCATTTGCCAGCCAAGTTCCGAGATGCTAGCCAAGGGCCAACTTTGCA
>NW_007850983.1:0-662 GCF_000696425.1 Galeopterus variegatus
GTTGCGATCCGTTGCCGGACATGGAAAAAGACAAAAGACAAAAAAATAAAATAAAATAAAAATAAAACAAGTTACATGACATTTAAAAAGATAAATAATTAGTTGTGCTGTAAGATTGTATTGAGTAGTACAGGCTGGTATTAAATAAAACATTCTTTCTGGTATACCACAAAGGTTTAAATGACATTGAATGTGAAAAACAAACTGGAAAGTAAATCCTGTCATGTTTGGTTTCACAGCCATATAAAAATGTAATCAATATCAGCACAACAGCTGACATTGTACATTAACAATATTAAGTTCCAGTAAAGTAGTTGGAGTTGCAACATTAAATTATAGGATAACGATTTTTATCAGATTTGATTTTTTCCCTTGAGAGATTCGATAGAAGCATCAGACACAGTCATATTTTATGAGCCTGAACTCTATTTTTCATTTTAAAATTTTTATTCATTTTATCTCTGGTTTGTTAAATAAATGTGTAAAAACCAAAAAAAAAAAAAAATAAATCAGTAATTGGCATTTTTTAAGGCACCGATTTTGTGTAATTATATTGTCTTCTTATGTATATAACATATTAGCCACACAATAGAAATTCCATGCTCTGTCCCAGAGAGATTATATCCAAAGAAAATTTATTTGTAATTTTCAGTTCATTAAGA
>NW_007850984.1:0-662 GCF_000696425.1 Galeopterus variegatus
GGGTTGATATTGCTCAGCCACCAGTTAAAATTGGTGAGAGATTTCCTAGATATATTGTAAGTAGAAAAACGAAGTGCAGAACTATATATATATATATATATTTATTTAGTCATTCATTCATTCATTCAGGATATATTTATGAGTATAATATATTCAACATTTTGTGTAAAAAATCATATGCATGTATGTACGAGGGTACTTCAAAAAGTTTATGGAAAGATTAGTATTATCTTTGAATACTATCTTTCCACAAACTTTTTGAAGTACCCTTGAATATGTGGGTCAGCTTCCTTGTGCATAAAGAGTCTCTGAAAAGATACATAAAAAAACAGACACATAATAGTTGCTTTTGGAGAGGGGAACTGGGTAGCTGGGAGACTTACTTTACAAAATTTCCTTTTATAGCTTTCACATGTTATATCATGTGCCTATTTTATCTATTCAATGAATTAAATTAAGAAAAAAATTCTGCCCCGCAAATCCCAGTCAGATTTTATTTTTCTAAGTCCATGTGCAGCATTTTAAGAGTACTCTGGATTTGAACACTAAAGATGAAAATGGAGTTATGATAACAAGACCACAGAGGAGAGTCAAGAATAAGCTGTGGGTGCTATTTAAAGTTAAAAAATCTGGACAGATTCCTATCTATGTGGGTAATAGTT
>NW_007850985.1:0-662 GCF_000696425.1 Galeopterus variegatus
ATCAGGTTTTGATGGTATAATTGTTTTTCCTTAATGTCAGTTATTTAAGGAGAGTATTGCACTTCTTTATTTGAGTTTTATGATTGTTTTAAGGAATATTTAAGAATTTGAAATCCTGATTATATTAGTTTCTTATGGGGATCCCATGAATGTATGCATTTCAACATAGTGATTGAATATTTATATTATGCATGATGAAAATATTTATAGGAATACACATTAAATTGCTTTAGTTATTTTTTTATAATAAGAAAAATTTCATACTATGGAATTAAAGCTGCAAAGAATCTTGGAGATCCCAGAATAGACTTCCTTGACTTTAGAGATGAAAGACAAAAAGGGTTTAGATAATTTACAATTAACCCAAGGTTATAGAGCTAGTTGGCACAATTTGAACTACAAGTGAGGGCTTTTAGGAGCAAGCTCAGAGTTGTTCTACCATGCTCTTTTCACCTCTGTCCTGCCTCCCTTCCCTTACTCATTTCTTCCTTCCTTTGCATATTCATGGAGTTTTACCATTATCCTGGAACTATCTCGGGAACTGGTAGCAAAGGTAAAGAAACTGATCTGGTTGTAGCCACTGATAATAAAAGTATAAGTATTATTTGACACTCAGACAGAAATCTAATTAAACAATGCTTTGTAAGGGTGCTTACTCTGGG
>NW_007850986.1:0-662 GCF_000696425.1 Galeopterus variegatus
CCTATGACATTATACTGCCACACTCTATAACCCACTTAACTGCAGTTTCCATGCTTTGCTTTTCTCTCTGTTTGACTATATCCCCAATGCCAATCCAATACCAAATAAGAAAAAAATTTAAATGTCTTTAGTAATATTGGTAAACTAATGAATAAAGTGTTTTTTTAGGAAGCCTTTTATTCTTTCCTTGTACCGACAATTTTCCTTCGATTTGCACAAAGTCCTTTGCATTGCTGAATCCGTGTTCATTTTGTCCATCAAGTTCTCATTGCATTATTACTAATGAAGCAATTACTAATTGCTCAACAAGCCTCTCTTCTGTACCCCTTTCATAGCACTCTTCACTTTCCAATTTTTTATAAAGTTAGTTATATATGTTTAAGCACTTTGTAGCATAGTGGCTTAAAAAGTGCACGCACCTATGTTAGTTATACGGTGGTTCCGTGTCTATTTTTGTATCAATGCTTGATGTTTAGAGTGACTTGATTTGGACGATGAAATTTGTGCAGCAATGAAGTGCATGATTTTTGAGTAAAAGTTTTAATAGTCAGTGCACTGGTCCGGTCTATGTGTTCCTGTCCTCCACTCACAGTGAATGTGCAAACTTGTCCTGACAAGGAGTCCCCAAAGCTTAACTGTCTTTCTCTTGGAATAACTATTTC
>NW_007850987.1:0-662 GCF_000696425.1 Galeopterus variegatus
ATGATGATTATATTTGCTAATATCTTATTAAAGTTGTGCATATGTTCATGAGACTTTTTTTCTTTAGTTTTCTTTTTTGTAATGTTTATGCCTCGTTTTGTTATCAGGGTAATGCTGTCTCATAAAATGAGGTGGAAAATAGTCCATCTTCCTCTACTTCTTGAAATAGTTTGTGTGGGATTGGTATTATTTATTCATTAAATGCTTTAAAGAATTCACCACAATTCCATCTGGGATGAAGTCTTATTTTTTGAAGACTTCTGATTATGAATTCAATTTCTTAATAAAGAAATTCTCAGGTATTCGTTTCTTCTTGAGGGAGACTTAGTAATTTGTGTCTTTGAAGGAATTTGTCATCTAAGTTTTCAAATTTATTAACTCAAAATTGTTAATATATTCCTTTATTATTCTCTCATTGTTTATAAAATCTGTAGTAATGCCCCTTTTTTCATTCCCGATATTGGTAATTTGTGTCATTTGTCCTTTTTTTCAGATCAATCTGATTAATAACTTAATGTTTTTACTAATATTTTACAAGCCTTTGGTTTCATTATTTTTTTCTATTGTTTATCTATTTTCTGTTTTATTAACTTCTACTCTCAGTTTTATTATTTTCCTTCTGCTTACTTTATGTTTAATTTGCTCTTATTTTTTATTTTCTT
>NW_007850988.1:0-662 GCF_000696425.1 Galeopterus variegatus
CATCCATACAAGAAATCCTCAAGGGAGTCCTGCATCTGAAATCCAAAAAATGATAATATAATCATTACAGTGAATATATGAAGTAGAACAAAACTCGCTGGTAGAGCAGATATGCAATTGGGAAAGAGAAAGAAACTGTATCTTGCCACTTCAAAACCCCAACTAACAATAAAAGGGAAAAAAGTAAGAAAAGATATGTAAAACAGCCATACAAAAATCAATAAAATGCCAGGAGTAAGACAGTATCTTTCGATGACAACCATAAATTTAAATATAATGAATTATCCACTCAGAAGACATAGAGTGGGTGAATGGATTAAAAAACAAGACCCAAATGTGTGTTGCCTTCAAGAAAATCAGCTGACCCATAAAGGCTCACATCAACTAATAGTGAATGGATGAAAAAAAGATATATGATGTGAGTGGAAACCAAAAATGGGCAGGAGTAGCTATTCTTTTTTTTTTTTTTTTTGACTGGTAAGGGGATCGCAACCCCTGGCTCAGTGTCGTCTGCACCACACTCAGCCAGTGAGCACAGCAGCCATCCCTATATAGGATCCAAACCCACAGCCTCGGCGCTACCAGCACTGCACTCTCCTGAGTGAGCCATGGGGCTGGCCCAGGAGTAGCTATTCTTATATTGAATAAAATATACTTCAAAC
>NW_007850989.1:0-662 GCF_000696425.1 Galeopterus variegatus
TTTCCTGAGAAAGTACTTTAGATGTTGTTAAAAGTCTCACATTAATGATCTTCTGCTGGTTGTATAGTGTTTTTGTTGTGCACATTGTATTAAACAGCAATAAACAGGTAGCTATTCATCAGTGATTATAAACCACAAAAAATACTAGCTCACCCAAAAACAATCAACCAAAAAAAAATGGATGTGACAAACTTAGGTTTCGTGGTCAAAGATAAATGAAAAAAATATGTAAGATTGAAAAACATGAATATTTTGTTTTTGTAAACCAACAGGTTTCTGAATATTAGAAATTTCACCTTGTTAAGCCTAAAAACAAAAAATACTTATTCTAGAAATGAATTTGGAGACCCAATAGATATGACATTCCCATTTTGAACACATCTGTGAACTGGCACAACTTTATCCGTGTCTGTAACTAGCGGCAGTCTGCCATCAAATCTACCACTACTAATCCCAGGCACAGAGCAGCAGCTGTGTGAGCAAGAATCCCTTGACATAGGAGATTTGTAGCCCTTTTGTGAACTTCATGTATTTTAGTCACATGTGTTGGAGAAAAAGGCTTTTCGTTAAATTCAAGAACTTAGACTATTTTTAATGAGTTACGAACATACATGTTAAGTATTTTGATACACAGTGTGTGACTACTGCAAGGCAGCTACATT
>NW_007850990.1:0-662 GCF_000696425.1 Galeopterus variegatus
ATTTTCTGATTTATTTGTATTAAAAAGGGGACAAACCTATTAATTCAAAGAAGTGACTTTTTACAGAAGGCATTTTAGCAGAGCTTGTTTGGCCGGTTGCCCTTTTACCCACTCCAGTGCCCAAAATGTCAGCGTAGGCTGTGCCAGAGGGGTGAAGTGGAGAGGACACGGTCTTTGAAATCAGCAAGAACACCTGGGTTTGATCGTGCAACCTTGATCTAGTTCCTTCATCTGTAAAAGGGGCTGGATTGGCATACTAAAAAACCAAATGAACAAGGAAGTATGAAAGTTCACTGTAACTTCCCAAACCCTAAAAATGTGAGTGTGTCCATGACTCCCGCCTATACCTAAGGCTGGCGCTGTCCCCGACAATGAGAAATGTGGCCAGGGGAGTTTTTGTGAATATGGATCCAGTGCCAGCAGCACCTGGGAATTTAAACTTAGTGGGTTGGGTGAGGATGGGAGCAGAGATAAAAAGAAAATCTCTTGAAAAAACCACCTCTCCAATTATCTTTAGCTCCTTGAAATCTGTCCTGCAGGTCAGTCTGTGCCTGTAGCAAGCAGCCTGGGCTTGGGGGCACCATCAATCTGGGGCTGAAGCATCATGGTTCATTTAATTAATTCAACTCCAGAAATGAAAGAATACCTAGATATTTTTTTTT
>NW_007850991.1:0-662 GCF_000696425.1 Galeopterus variegatus
TGTCACTTTCCTTGTTATCCCATACACTTTACTTATTGCCTTACATTTGTCAACCATGTGATAAATCCCCTGGCTATACTATTGCTGCAGTGTTAAGCTGGCATCCTCCTGGTTCTTTCTGCCTCTGGTCTCAATGTTGCACCTTCAGTTTGCCCAACTGCCTGTTAATAATTCTCAAGGCTTTGAGGAATTTAACCTTTGGCATAAAACCACAACTTAAATTATCTCACTCTTCACGTTAATGGTCTTCCAGGGAGTGTTCAGTGACCACAGAGCTACAAGGTCATGCGCTTTTCAGTTTGTACACTCTGTCTGGATTTATGAAACACCTTGGCCATACAGACCAGAAATCAAAATGGCCACCGTGGTTACCACACTTTCTATGATGGTAAAATATGGAAACGAAAGGGATTACAGTGAAGTTAAAGAAAGTTTCTCATCATAATCTCCTCTCCTGTTTGAAACTGGAGCATATATATATATGGATATGGATAAATGATATGGAATCATATTCAATGCACTCACATATATATATCACATGTATATACATATACATATATATATATATATATGTATGCACTCATATATATATATATATATGAAATAGAATATACTTACTGTATTGCTTTATAATAAAGAAGTACTGCAAGTGAGTGACGTGT
>NW_007850992.1:0-662 GCF_000696425.1 Galeopterus variegatus
ATTTACAGCTCACTCTTCACGCTTATCCAGTCAAAATTATGGAACAAAACCAAATATTTCCCCCTCAATTGGGTCTTGAATAAACATGGATACATGTAACATTTGCCTCTTGCCCACAAACTCCACTTTGTGCTCCTCTGGTTCTGCAGGAACACTGCCCACATGCAGTCACATACGCCCTTGAACTCACACGGTTCACTCACCTGTGCCCCCCATGCCTGGATCTCAGTTTGATCTTCCTTTAACAGGAGGAGGATGGACTTGATTCTCTGAAGTTTCCTTCTATATCTAACATTGTATTTTTCTCACATTTTATTTACTCGATCTGAGTTTTGACCTCCTAGAGTTACATTGCTTGTTAGTAAAAGGGTAAAACTAGGTCCAATGGGCCCGTTTGACTTTGAGCCATTTGTTCTGGGTATGAAATTCCTAAGATTTCTCTAAAAGAGTTTCTGTACCTTTTTACACCTTTTTATCTGTAAGACTATGAAGATCTGAATAACTCAGGCAGAAAGTGTCACTAAGGTTAATAACATGGATTTTAAAGTGCATTTTGAAAAGCATTTTTCTTTTCCATCCACCAACAGGGGGAATCCAAATTACATCTCTGCGTAAACTATGCAGCATGGCCCAGCATACAGGCAAGAGGATGCAGGGGACCC
>NW_007850993.1:0-662 GCF_000696425.1 Galeopterus variegatus
TGCAACTCTGTAGCCCACACACTTGTACAATCAATTATGTTTCAATTTTTTTAAAAATTGCGTTTTGAAGACAAGAAGACAAGACCACCATCAGGATCAGGATCATCTTCATTAGAGCACCCGAAAGCACAGCAGCAACCCAGATGCCCAAGTCCTAGCCAGAGATTCTGCTGCAATGCTCTTCCCACTTCTCTTTGTAGGGCCAGCTCCTTCTCATACCTTCAACTCTGAGGTTACGTGTCACCTTCTCAAAAAGGTCCTTCTCTGACCACCACATCTACAGTAGGACCCCTTTCCACCAGTGTTCTCTCTCTCAGCCTCCCTCTTTTAAATCATAACATGTATCATAGTTTATAATCATTATGTCGATATGTTTGTTTACTTGTCTGACTCCAACAATAGCATCTAAAGTCTCTGAAAACAGAGACCATGTCTATTTGCTAGCACCTGAAAAATCGTAGGAGTGCAATGAATATCTGTTGACTGAATAAACTAATAGTTGCATCATGAATGAACATTATGAATGAAAGTCACATTTTGAGAGAGGGCTTGATGCCTTTATTTTATTTATTTCTTTTAAATTTAGTAAGTGCATGCTTTCTTACTTGTCTTTAAATCTTTCACCAAAGTTCACTTACTAAATTTATATTCTATGAGGGAAC
>NW_007850994.1:0-662 GCF_000696425.1 Galeopterus variegatus
CAGTTCTCCAGGGCCACAGACTATATTACACCACAGAGGACTAGTATGAGAATGAGAACAGTACAGCCTTGATGGTATTTTTTTTTTTTTTTGAGGAAAGAAAAGAGCATTATACACTCCACTTCTTGCTCCTACCTTCATTTGGAAACCCATATATAAATATGGAGACTGTCCTTCCTTTATAGACTGCAATGAAATCAGAGAGAGGCAAATACAGTTTGTGGGAGCTGCCTCCCACGTGCAGTGCTCCCAGAGTGTTCAATAACCCAATAACCTCACCAATAGTCGATGCATTGACAGTGTAAGGCAATGTGGCTGCAATGCAGTTGCAGAAAATGCCCCGGAGGACCTCTCCAAGGGGATCCCATGAAAGCAGCAGGAGTAGCTCCTGGCAGAATTGTCAGAGAAACAGGCCCATCCTCCTACCTCCTTAGTGATAGTCATCCCCCAGTATACACGGGGCTTTGAGACTTGCAAAGAACTCACCTGACCTCCTTCCATGCTCTCAATCTCCTGGGAGAGAAAGGGGACAAGATACCTCAGTTTCCATATACAATGTGAAGTGACCTGAAAACTCTCCTGACCCTGCTCACCACAACCTGAAATTCACAGCTTCCTATTCTGGCATGGAAAATCATTCCATAAAAAACAAAAACACCACA
>NW_007850995.1:0-662 GCF_000696425.1 Galeopterus variegatus
CGGGATCGCAACCCTCGGTGTCATGCCCATACCAGGGACCGGCAACGGGATCGCAACCCTCAGTGCCGCTCCCGCACCGTGCTCAACCAGTGAGCGGAAACCGGTCTCCACATGGGATCCGAACCCTCAGCGGGAGCACCGCCACACTCCCAAGGGGCGCACTCTCCAGTGCGCCACCGGGCCGGCCCGGGAATGATTTTTTAAAGGAACTTATATCGACCTTTTTTTTAAGAAAAAAACAAATGTGATTCAAATAAGTCAAAAGGGAAAAGGTGAAATGACTCTAGAGCAGCAGTTCTCAACCAGGGGTGATTTTGTCCCTCAGGGGACATTTGGCAATGTCTGGAGATTTGTTTGTCATCTCTGAGGTAAAGTGTTAGTGGTACCAGGTTGGGAGAGGCCAGGGATGCTGCTAAATATCCTACAATGCACAGGACAGTGCCCCACAACAGAGAATAATCCAGCCCAAAATGTCAGTAGTGCTGAGACTGAGAAACACTATTCTAGCCCTACCACTCGGATAATCTTTGTTAACATGTTATTAACAGTTCGTTCCTTTTTCTATACATGTATTTTTTAAACCAAAAAAAAAAAAATGTGCCTTACGGAACTATGCTATTTTGTGACTCTTTTTTTGGCATGTCTTAAACACATCTATCTTT
>NW_007850996.1:0-662 GCF_000696425.1 Galeopterus variegatus
TCCAAGTTGTCAAATCAAATGGCCACAATCTGTGTCCTCACCTTGCTGTACCTTTCAGCAGAATCCAACACAGGTGACCACTGTCTCCTCTTGAGGCATTTTCTGCCTTGGCTGTCATGACACCTGCTTGTCAGGGTTCCCCAGCTCCCTGGCTTCACAGCCTCCTTTCCCAGATTCTCCTCTTTTCTCAGCGTTAATGTGTTCTAGAGTTCAGTCATAAGACCTCTCTTCTCTGTGTCTACTCTCTCCACGAAAAAGCTCATTATTCTGTGAGTGTAAAGATCATCCATATGTCGATAACTTCCCAATTGTACACATCCAGTCCCGATCTCTCCCCTGAACTCCAGACTCTGACGCACACACTTGACTATCTTCTAGGAGACATTTCAAACTGAATGCATCTAAAACAGAACTCTCAACATCCCCCCTCAAACATCTTCCTCTCCAAGTCTTCTGTGCCATTAAATGGCCCAGTTGCTCAAGCCAGAAACCCAGGAATCATCCTCAAGTTTTCTTTCTCCACCCCTCCTTCTATGTAAAAACACTGCCCCAGTCCATCTATTTGTTTCTATCTCCATTGCTACAGTTCTAGTCCAAGATTGCAGCATCGTTCACTACACGACTGCAGTGGTCTCCTAGCCAGCCTCCTGGCTTCCTCTCTT
>NW_007850997.1:0-662 GCF_000696425.1 Galeopterus variegatus
AAAAATCAGGCATAATTCCACCTCCCATATATATTCTTCACCTGCTTTCTGTCTCAACTGATGGCATCATTATTCTCCCAGTCACCTAGACCTTCCAGTTACCTTGTCCCTTTTTTATATCACTTATAATCAGTCACATTCTACAAATTCTACTTTCTGAGTGTCTACCACATCAATGTCCACCCTTAACCACATACTTGGATTCCCAGCTCCCACTGGCTGCATTCATTCAAAGAAGAAAATCAAATTATGAGCATCTTCTACGTTGAAACTATAGATGATGAGCTACATGACATTTGCTGTATCTATCTTTTTGGATAATGAGATTTTGATTTTGTTGTTGTTTGTTTTGGTTTTGGTTTTTGGTTTCTAGTTCCTCATGAGGTAAGTGCTTAATTCCATTGAACCATTCATGTGAGCAAAAAAGAACTAATTGCCTTCTATATAAATTAAATTAATCTTAAACACAAATCATGGCAGAAAAGTTCATAGGGAGAAGCACTTGAATTGAGACTGGAGGAAAAAATAAAAGCTTGAAAGAAAAAGAGTTTGGAGAGAATTTCAGACAGAGAGAGAGAAAGAGAGGGAGAAAATTCACATTGGAGAGCATAAAATGTTCAGAAAAAGCCTGGTGTTCAGGGTGTTATGAGAAGGGTAGTGAG
>NW_007850998.1:0-662 GCF_000696425.1 Galeopterus variegatus
TGTTCTATTTTATTATTAGTTATTGTTGCTAATCTCTTTACTGTGCATATATATATATATACACACACACACACACATATATATGGTTGGGTACTATCTGTGCTTTCAGGTTTCCACTGGGGGTCTTGGAACGTATCCTCTGTGGATAGTTATTGTTGTTAATTGCTTACAGCACTGAATTTATAAATTAAATTTTATCATAGGTACATACATATGTACAGGAAGAAACATGTAGGGTTGGGTACAATCCACGTTTCCAGGTATACATGGGGGTCTTGAATCATATACCCCATGGATAAGGGGAGACTTCTGTACCTGTTTAGCTTGTTATCTTCTGGGCTTTACCTAAGTTCCCAGGTCTTATAATACAACCTCACAACAGGATTTGAAAGGTGTGAACCTTCAGTGACCAACACTGTTGGGTGTTCCTGTTTACCTCTGTTAAAGAAACATTTTCCTTATTAAGAGAATTTTTGTCACCCACCTCAAGGTCATTTCCAGCTTCCAGAAACCTCCTGACACAGCTCTAGCTGCTTGGTCTGTTCTAGAAACTGTCACATAGAGCAGAAGCACACGTAATAGAGTTATACAGACCTGAGTTAGATGCTCACTTTTATGCCTTCCTAACTATACGGCCTTGGACAAGACATTTAATCACTAGT
>NW_007850999.1:0-662 GCF_000696425.1 Galeopterus variegatus
TACATTTACCTTTTCTTCAGGAAGAACCATGTCTAGTCCTGCAATTTTCTAAAATACCAATATGGAGAGGTGCTAAGATATTTATATTTTGGTACTCAGTGAAAACAATATTAGTAAGCTCCAACTTGAAAACAAATAAGCCCTTTATACTTGTTAATAAAGAAGAGTAATTGCTGGCTTTGTTTACAGCATTTAAATTTGCCAAAGAAGTAATAGGGCAGTTTATGTTCCTCAAGGTCATGCTTTCTATGAGGAATTTTCAAGCTCTACAGCTCATGTGTCATAAATAGGCAATCCTCCTGTAGTTAAAAAACAAAACATTGAACTTGTCTTTTGGTTACTGCATGTAATATACATACAAAGCATTGGAATAAAGCTGTGCACCAGTCTAGTGATAGAGCACCACGATGAGTTATGAGTTGGTAAAAATATTTTAAAGGAGTCAGTAATGTGTGTGTTGTGGGGGATGAGACAGAGAGAGAGAGTATTATTTGATCCAAACTTGCTGATCCTTGCAAATAATCTTAAATATAATAGTTGTATAATAATAGCTAATGACTCCATCAAAAGGGTATACGAATTTTCAAAGACTACTTCGAAGAGATTAAATTTAATTTTAATTTTAACAACATAATTTTTGTTTTAAAATACTAACATACTGG
>NW_007851000.1:0-662 GCF_000696425.1 Galeopterus variegatus
GGCGGGGAGAGCTGCTCCAGTTCTCACAGCTGGTTCACAATGGGGCTGTGATTTGATCCCAAGTGATCCGACTCCAAAGTCTGCACGCTCAACACCCATGAGATCTTGCTCCCTAAATTGAGGAGGAATGGGAAATTCTTCCTGGGCTAAGGGAATCTGTGAACGAAGGCAGGAATGTGCGGTGTCCCCTGTTTATTTGGCTGTTGTCTGTTGGTTCACCTATAGGCAATATTGAAATGAGTTCCCCTTTATGTCCTTTTCTTTCCCACCCCTGAATATTTTTGCAGTAGTGTCTTTCTTCCAGAACGATACCGTTAAGGGCATCTCAAACCTTTTGGGGCAGCCTGGCCCTGAGAAGGCACTTCACGTATTACATTTCTATGGCTTTCTAGCTTGTAATCTGACCACACCTCTTAGCCCCTGCTCCTAAGAGCCTGGGAGAAAAGCCTCTGAACACATAAACACCTCCAAAACTTGCAACCCACAGAGGTCCACACAACTCAACACAGTGGCAAATACACAACAGCATATGCACAGCCTGTATGAATATGGCATTGTATTGGGAACCTGAATTGTAGATGTCCCAGCTGTCCTGAAACAGGTGCTTCACTGGGTTTCATGAGCCACAGGCCATAGCCGTGGGTTTTGCTACGGAATTGAGA
>NW_007851001.1:0-662 GCF_000696425.1 Galeopterus variegatus
TTCCACTGGGAGGGAATACCTGCAAGCTTGTCTCTGGTCTCCCCTAGATTTCAGCCCATGTGCTTTTTCCCTTTGCTGATTTTAATTAGTTTCCTTTTACTTTAACAAAACATAACCATTAAGTATAATAACTTTTCTGAGTCCTGTGAGTCCTTCTAGCAAATTATTGAGCTGGAAGGCAGTCTTGGGGACCCCAATGCAGTGAGATACCTTTAAATGTCTTGATTGTCTCTACTCTCTACAAGTAAGTTCAATTTAATTGCCCAAATCACACCTCATATTAATCTCAATGTATATGAATTGCTTCAAGGGGTAAAAAAGCCGTATTAGCAGTTTTCAGATTTATTTTAGCCATAGGGATGTATATGGAGACAGTAAAAGCAGAACTGCTCTGATTGGAGGGGGTGGGACTGGCAAGGAATCTGAAGATCTGCGCAGCTCCATGAGTCTCATTTTGAAAGTCACTGAAAGGTCAAAAAATGACTTTAACACATCAGGTCAACATATTTGAGTGATTAGGCATGATAAGTTTATGCAACCTATAAAAATTTAACATAAAACTGCATGCCACTTCAACCCTGACAAGATGTAATGATGTCCGTGCACCGCATAGAAATGATGCAGAAATCCAGAGGACTGTAGAGTTTGAAGAATCCCCTAAA
>NW_007851002.1:0-662 GCF_000696425.1 Galeopterus variegatus
AGAAATGATGGAGTCACACTAGATAGCATGAACAGAGGCAGATTGCATAAAATGAGGGAGATGGTCCTGATCCATTTTTTTCCCCGGCCAGACCACTTCCCTAGTGTTTTGACCATACAGTGGCCCCATATTTTTAAAAGTGCATTGATTAATTTGATGATAGACCACACAGGCAGCAGATATGCTATTGATTTAAGAGCAAAAACTTGGAGATAGGCAATTCTGGGTTGTAATTCTACATTCAGATTCTGGTTCTATCTCTTAATGTTTGTGTGTTCTTAGGCAAGTTATTTAACATCTCTGTATCTTAGTCTCCTCACCTGTAAGATGGTATGAGTAATATTTACCACAGTATAAGAGTTATGAAGATTTAATGAGCTTAGGTGTGGGAAATGTTAGCAAAAAAAAAAATTATGTGCACACTAAATAATAGCTATGATCATTTGGAATGTGACCAGTATGATGAGGTGTCTGCAAATCAGTCCCTATTAGAAATAGATGAGGAGACTGGAGCTGTTTATCCCTGAGATAAAAAATAAGATGGGGTAGGAGTAGGAAGGCAAGATCACAATCTCTTAAAACTTGAAAGGACATCATGGGGCAAAAACTTGTTCTGTGTTGCCCAGAGTTAACAACCAAATCCAGGGAGCGAGAATCAGTAA
>NW_007851003.1:0-662 GCF_000696425.1 Galeopterus variegatus
GACCAACATTAACTTCATACCAAAACTGCAAAAAGACACACACCCCAGAAAAACTACAGGCCAATATCCCTAATGAACACAGATGCAAAGTTTTTCAATAAAGTACTAGCAAGCAGAATCCAAACAATCCATGAAAAAAATCATTCACCATGATCAAGTGGGATTCATCCCAGGCACGCAAGGATGGTTCAACACAGGTAAATCAAAAAATGAGCTATATCACATCAACAGAGTGAAGGGAAGAAATCATGTGGTCATTTCAATAGATGCAAAAAAAGTATTTGGCAAAATCCAATACCCCTTCATTGAAAAACGCTTAACAAACTAGGTATAGAAGGAATGTACCTCAACATAATAAACACCATATATCACAAACTCACAGCTAGTATCATACTGAATGGACAAAAATTGGAGGCCTTTCCTTTAAGATCCAGAACACTTTCCTCACTGTTATTCAAAATAGCATTGGAAGTTCTAGCAAGAGCAATAAGGCAAGAGAAAGCAATAAAGGGCATCCAAACTGGAAAGGAGGAAGTCAAACTATCCCTATTTGCAGATGGTATGATCATAAACATAGAAATCCCTAAAGATTCCACAAAATAATTACTAGAACTAATAAATGAATTCAGTATAGTGGCAGGATACAAAATCAATACACAAAA
>NW_007851004.1:0-662 GCF_000696425.1 Galeopterus variegatus
TCCTTTTTAATTAATTTATCGTGGCAAAGAAAATGCTGATAAAGTTTATGTCGTGTTGAACCACTAGAGCTGGTAAACTTGGCAATATGCTATCTGGTTTTAAAAACTGGAAAGCCTGGAATATCACTTTTATCTTCTTAGGGCACATGTGTCCAGTGGGGATTTGTGCTTTAGAGTCATGTTACTAGTGGGAGCTGGCAGATCTGCCTGTTTCTTGCATCATATGTTTTCCTAACAAATGTCTTTATTTTATATATGCTTGAAGAATATGATAATATATATACATATAGAAGGAAAATGAAAACAGTATGAAAAAGCATACAAGTGAAGAGTAAGTCCTTAAAGACACTCTATTACTGTGCAACAAACCACCCCAAAGTTAGTGGCATAAAAGGAAAACCATTTTACTACGATCACTGATTCTGTGGCTCAGAAATTCATAAAGGACACCACAGGGGTAGCTTTTCTCTGCTCCATGATGACCCTCGGTTCAAAAGACTGGAAAGCTGGAGGATGGAGCCCTCTGACGGCTCCTTCAGTGCCATGTCTGGTCCCTGGACTGGGTAGACTTGAAGACTGGGAGGGCTGAGCAGAGCACCTGCGTGTGGCCTTTCCCCACGGCTCGGCTTCGTCACAGCCTGGGAGCCTCTTACATGGTGACT
>NW_007851005.1:0-662 GCF_000696425.1 Galeopterus variegatus
AACATCTAATAATTGGTCCTTGTTTTATTTCCAGAGCTGCAGAGGCTAGAACTCTGAGGCTCTCTGACTTTGAAGACAGCTGGTATGCACCTTCAGAATCTTCTTTTCTTCATGAGTACTTTTGCTTCTCCTTATGGTCTAATATCCAAATTCTTCATGCTCCTTTCATCAGAGGTTCCATTACCTAAAGCTGGCCTCCTGTGGCAGTCCGAGGTCCCCTCAGTTCTGTCTTCATGGGCATGTTTGCCCTAGGTTCTCTGCTGAAGTTTTATTTCTTTGTCGGGCTCTTTCACCACATAATTAGGAATTTATTCATCTGTATATACAAGTATGCAGGCTTCACGCTGCAAAGACCCACATATTAATCTGCAAGGCACATACTATAGTGGAGCTGATAAGAGCTAAGTACTTTCTCCATCATTTCCAGATTGAAAATGTTGGTTCCCCACAGCTTGCTTCTTGAAAAGGTTATGGACACTTGCAGCTCTGCTACCACCAAACAGTTGCTGCCAGTCACATTAAATGCCTGTTATTTAACACTTCCATAAACTAATTTGGCAGCATAACCTCATATAATAACCATGTCAGATATCTGGTGTCGCGTTAGACCCTGGGAAGAAAAATCAGAATGCCTTCTTATAGGCAAGTTTTTAAAGAGATTG
>NW_007851006.1:0-662 GCF_000696425.1 Galeopterus variegatus
CAAAGCCTGCATTCTGCATCAAGTTGTTCTTATGCATTCTTCAGCCTGCATGCTTCTGCAGAGCACATACAAGGTCTTCTGTTTGCAGCCCCCAGGGACCTGTGTGAGGATATGTGCCATGTAGATACTCAATAAGAAAATGGTGCATTTAAATGAATTCTCACACTGATTCATGGAAGATGGAAGGAACTTACATGAAATGCTCTTCTCTTCCCTAGTTAAAAAAAAAAAATTCCAAAAGGAGCCTGGGCCAAACTGATGACATGGAACCCCTCCATCTCACCTCAGACCATGACCTTGGCCTTGGCTTTAACCCAGAGTGCCAAGGATACCCCAAATAATTAAGCCATTCTGGTAATTGTCTTCTAAGCAAGTCACTGTTTCTAGAAAATATATGTACATTTTTCCCCATAGGAAAAAAAAGGGGCCAAGTGATGTCTTTCTCTCCTGCTTTCCCACTAAAGTATCCCAAATCCTGCCACCACACAAAAGAAAATTTTTTAAAAATCAAAATGTAAACAATAATTTTCTGTGTCAGGAGTGTTTATACGGCTTCTCTCCCCATGACGAATCCATCCAAGGGGTCAGCACCTCCCCCCAGATGCCAATTCATAAATCAGGAAATGCTATTACCCACTGGCCATAAAAACACAGCCCACCCC
>NW_007851007.1:0-662 GCF_000696425.1 Galeopterus variegatus
GGGATACATACAGGTACTACTAAAATCAAATCTAAAATATTTGTGCAATGGAGACCTTTTCATTTACAGATTTTTGTCTAAGCATTTAAGACTAATTATAAATGTTCTAATATACCTCATTCTTATCTACCTGCTTAGCTCCTTCTTCCAATAATTCCCTTCTCTTACATTAAGTTCCAACAGTAATAGACAATATGGAACAATGAATACATGGTTTTTTTTTCTTTTCCCTTTTGTATTTTTTCAGTAGAAATTTATTTATTTTTAACAATAATATGCACATTTATTTGTTCAAATAACAAATGCATAAACTTAATTACAGATGAATAACAGAATACTCTGTAGAAAATAGGGCTCAAATTTTCATAAAAATTAGAGATGGAAAACTTATTAAAATTTACATATTTCATCTTATAATCTCTACAATTATTTGAATTAGCTCTCTAAAGTCTTCCAAAAGCATGCAAATATCAAATTAATTTCAACAGAGGAAGATGAATAAGTTTTTCAAAGGCAAATTAATTTCTAAGTAAATCAATAAGTCAACTTAATAAAAAAAATAAAAACAGAAATTAATAACTAAGTTTACCAACATAATTTACATAAAATACCAATAAAACAGAGTATAAACACAAGGGCACTTCAGAAATTTTGTGAAAAAA
>NW_007851008.1:0-662 GCF_000696425.1 Galeopterus variegatus
CACACACACACTCTCACACACACAAAAAAAACCAAACAAACAACAACAACAACAACAAAAAACAAAACAAAAAAAACGGGGAGGGGGGGAGAGGAAGATATAACAACCACAATTATTTTTTTTTTGAAGTTCTTACAACAAGCAAATGGAGGGGACACACTAGGGTGGGGGGGGAGAGGGAGGAGAGAGGGAGGTTTCGGTGATGGGACATAATAATCAACTACATTGTATATTAAAAAATAAAAAATAAATAAAAAATTAAAAAAATGAATAAAAAAATAAAATAAAATAATAGTGTCTTCCTGTGCTTGCTAATCTCTATTGAAACCTCTACTTTGGACCCTCCAATTGTGTTATAAGAATGTGACCAAAACCTACATTCAGTTTCTTTTGTGTTCCTCATTTGACTTGGTTGTGATTGAGTAGCTTGTATCACCTGTGCTCCTCATTTGACTTGGTTGTGATTGAGTAGCTTGTATCACTGTAAAATTCTTACCAATTTCCACTGTAACAGCCAAGAAAATTTAAAAAAAAAATCCTAAACAACAATTGTTTGAAAGTTCTTGAATGTAGCTAAGGTGTCCAGGACTTGAAGGCCAAGACCCTGAAGAGTGAGAAAGTACCTAAAAGTAAGCTTTATTTTTCCTGACACATTTTCCCTC
>NW_007851009.1:0-662 GCF_000696425.1 Galeopterus variegatus
TGACACCATCTTTCTCTCCCTCCCCCACCCCCCCATTCTACATCCCTAGAAAGAAAAAAAAATGGTGCAGTACTCTGTAGACAAAGCACCAATCTGATGCTCTTCCTTCCTTCGTCCTGCATTCCCAGAGGCTCAGCCAACAGATGCAGACCTGAGGGCTCAGTAGAAGGGGGTACTTTCGGGGAAGCTGAGGAGAAAGGGGTGAAAGAAGAAAACCCTCAGCAAAGCCCTTCTTCTCAGCTGAAGATACACCTGACCTCAGTTCCCCTTGTCCTTGAGAGGCAATAAAATGAGATGTGAGGAGATGGAAAATGGGTCTTGGTCTTGCCCCCATTTTGCAGATTGGGGAAAATGAGGCAGGGGACTTAGAACAAACTTTTTTTGGGCAGCTTATTGACTTTTATGAAAATCACGGGTTGGTAGGAGCCATACATATTTTGTAAATGTATTTAACTCTCCTTTGAAGCAACCTTTGTTTCATAGCTAATGTTTTTTATTTTCTTTACTCCTATAGTGGATTCAGAACAGCAAAGGGAAGAAGAGCAAGGCAGCTCCTCCAGAGCATTTATTCAGACCAAGTCAGCAGCGTGTAAAGGTGAGCACCCTGCCCTGCAGGAGGTCTGAGGGGACTCCCCAGAGACACTCTGGGTACCTGGGGCGGA
>NW_007851010.1:0-662 GCF_000696425.1 Galeopterus variegatus
ATAGGCTTAATTTTAGTGTTAATTTTATTTTGAAGTTGGCTGTCAAGGTTTCCACACAAACAACTTTTCATGTAAAATAAAATGTATTATTTCCTCTATCTTTGATGAGGTGGCTGTGCCTATTTTATACATATTCAATGGTTATTAGAATTATGCCTAATTCATGAGTACAGCTGAGGTGTGGAGTGTCAGCACTTTTTTCTTCCTGTCCCATCATCCTCATGGCAACACATGAGGATTTCAGTGGTAGTATTTATATAAACACTGGACAGAATTAAGGGGATCGGCATAATGTGAAACCAAGAGCCATATTACTTTAAAATTTATTACTTACTGATGGATCTTGGATGTGACTGGCACCATTTTGCATACAATAAGCACAAAATAGCCACCAGCCTTTCCCTTACAGAAGCCTCATGGTTTCTGAGAAATAGAAACTCCTCTACTTCCACATGGGTGCAAGCTTCCACCTGATTGCATCCCCAGCCTTACCTTCCACACCAGCACCAAACCCCTCCCTGATTACTCAGCCTTCCCTACAGCCTATATAAGCCCTCCCACCCCCATGCCTGGTGCTGCCCTCCATTTTGAGTGCAGCCCACAGATTCTTTTCCTTTAATAAAGCTTGATCAGTACCCGGCATTTCAGCTCACTTTCTTTCA
>NW_007851011.1:0-662 GCF_000696425.1 Galeopterus variegatus
CTCCTGCTTTCTACAAGTAGGAGAACCTCTCTCATGACTGCCATAGACTCAGTCAGGAAGGCACCTGGTGGGCCGGCCCGGTGGCGCACTGCTACAGTGCGCCACTTGGGAAGCGCAGCGGCACTCCTGCTGAGGGTTCGGATCCCACATACAGACCGGCTGCTCACTGGCTGAGCGAGGTGCGGGCGCAACACTGCCCAGTTTTCTCCTTGTTGGTTTTCTTCTTTCTCCTGCTTTCTACAAGTAGGAGAACCTCTCTCATGACTGCCATAGACTCAGTCAGGAAGGCACCTGGGAGCCTGTCTTCATCAACCTGCTCACACACAGATGGGGAAACTGAGGCTGTGAGGGATAGGACAGGTCTTGCCCAAGGATGCTGCTGGACAGTCTGCGGGTGATGAAGACTGGCTTGGGCTGGGAGAAGGCCCTTGTCCCCAACTCTGCCTACGATCCACACGGCTCTGGGTCAGAGACTGGCAGCTGGGGGGACACTGGTATTTAACAGTGGATGCCACCATAGTGGCTTCGACAAAGCTCCCTTACAGAGGCTGTGGGCAACAGACACCAACAAGGGGATGCCTGAGCAGAAGGGGAAAAGACCGACTGATATGGGAGCTGTTTACTCTGAGCAAGTTCCTCACCTCTCTGAGCCTTAGATTCCC
>NW_007851012.1:0-662 GCF_000696425.1 Galeopterus variegatus
GATAGACTGAGTCTTACCAAAATGTAACCCAGCCTCAATATACCTAAATGTGGAGCTGGAGCCAAGCCTGGGTCTGGAGCCCACAGATCCCTCACACACCAGACCCTTTAATGCAGGTCCATAAGCTAGGTAACTGGCCAAAAGGTCCCTGGAGCCATAGGTTGGAAACCATGGCTGCACCAGGAGAATGCTCGAGGCAGATGCCTGCCTGCCTGTTTCACTAAAAACTACCTCTCTCTCTCTCTCTCTCTGAAGAACACACAAATAGCAACAAAACTAAAAAGATACATTGGCACGCATGCACACAAACTCCACACACACACACACACACACACACACCTTTTGCTTACAAAGGATGCTGAACCACACCCAACGGGACCCAAGGCGAGGGCCCTGACCAAACTATTCTATTTTCCCAACAGAAAATAAATAGGATTTTTAAAATATAGACTCCAAGTATAAACTATCTACAAAAAAAAAAAAATAGTATTTTTTTCTCTTTCTTGAACCTACTACCGCAAGGTATCAGTTGTGAAAATAAAACATAAGCAATCAGAAATGAGCAATAAACTTTCATAACAACTGATTCTATTTTATAGCATTCTCTCAAATGCCAATGCTTAATGCAAAGCAGTTAGTTCTATCTGCAGAGCTAGGTGTTT
>NW_007851013.1:0-662 GCF_000696425.1 Galeopterus variegatus
ATAGAAAAATTAGTAGCATTTATATACACTAGCAGCAAACTATCTGAAAAAAGAAAGAAAAGAAAGAAAAAAATCCCTAAAGAATAAATTTAACCAAGGAGGTAAAAGACATGTACACTGAAAACTATAAAATACTGGTGAAAGAAATTGAAGAAGATACAACTAGATAGAAAGATATCCCATGCTCATGGATTAGAAGAATTAGTACTGTTAAAATATCAATAGTACACAAAGTGATCCATAGATTTTATGCAATCTCAGAAATAGAAAAACATTCCTGAAATTTGTATAGAACCACCAAAGAGCACAAACACCCAAAGCAATCTTGAGCAAAAAGAAGAGAATGAAGCTGAAGGCATCACACTACCTGATTTCAAAATATACTACAAAGTTATAGTGGTCAAAACAGTATGGTACTGGCATAAAAACAGATACATGACCAAGGAAACAGAATAGAGAGCCCAAAAATAAACCCACAACTTCAAGGTCAATTAATTGTAGACAAATGTGACAAGAACACACAATAAGGAAAGGAAAATATCTTCAATAACAGGTTCTGGAAAAACTAAATATCCACATGCAGAAGAATGAAATTGGACCATTACTTCACACCATATACAAAAATTAACTAACTCAAAATGTATTAAAGACTTAAACATAAG
>NW_007851014.1:0-662 GCF_000696425.1 Galeopterus variegatus
CCGTGCAGATATACTGGAACTGAACAATTAAATGAGTGAATTGTAGGTGACAAGAACCAGGCGTCTTATTGCTGTAGTGGGAGGTCACAGAACAGTGGGGTGGGGGGAGGGACTAGAATGATTCATGTGATCACAGATTAGAGTTGGAGATACCAGGATTAACTCAGGTTTAGCTTCATTATATACAGACAGATACATATAGAAATATTGATACACATGTGTATACAGTGGGTTAATATACACACGTGCAAGTTCTTGCTTCGTCAGCTGAGAGGACCCGGAAGCATTAACACTCCAGTGCCAATGAGCACACCTGGCCCCAGACCTCGGTTTCTAATACCATTCTCCAATCAAAGGAGTCAGAGATCCGTGGAGAAGTGGCTGGTTCTAGGGCTGGGGCAGGGACTATACAAGATGAGTCAGGAGCATCTAATAGGTCAATAAAGTGATGAAATACTTTTTAAAAATCCCTACATTGCTATGGGCATGTCAAAGAGAAACAGGAACAAAGAGCTCCCAATGGCCAAAGCTGAAACTATTTGAGCAACAAATAAATAACACAGCATTGATTATAACCCAAGGTATAAAATAAATATTCACGACATCATACCGATAAAAAGTGATTGATCAAACAAGTAAACAAATGGGGGAGAATCGACAGA
>NW_007851015.1:0-662 GCF_000696425.1 Galeopterus variegatus
AAATGTTCAAAGCAGCCAACTCAAATGTCCCCTAACAGGTGAATGTATAAACAAATGGTGGTGCATCCATACACTGGAATACTACTCAGCAATAAACGCAATGAACTATTGATTTAGATAACGTATTTTGGATAAAACTCAAAACAATGATGCTGAGTGAAGAAAGCCAGATAAAAAAGAGTACCTATTGTATAATTCCATCTATATAAAATTCTAGAAAATGCAAACTAATCTGTAGGGATCAAGAGGCATGAAGGAAATTTTGTTTTTAAATTAATTTACTATTATAATAAATAATAATATAATAATAATAATAATAATATAAAATAGATAATAAATATAAATAATAAGAATAATATAAATAATAATTTATTATTATTTTACATTCTAAGATGTTGTGGAGCAGTTTGGGGGACAAGGAAGAGGGGAAAGGTAAGTGGGATAGGGTGGGAGGAGGAGGAAGGAGGGGCATGGTCGAGGCCCATGGCACCCCCCTCATTCTGGCAAGGGAGCCCAGAGAGCTTCCAGCAGTGGCTCGGTCATGACTGGGCTGGAGGTAGACTTTGGCAGGGACATGGCTGAGGCCCTCGGCCCCCCAGGGTCCTGCTTGGGAGCGTGGGGAGCTTTCAACAGCAGCTCAGTGGTCATTGCTGGGCTGGATG
>NW_007851016.1:0-662 GCF_000696425.1 Galeopterus variegatus
CAGGTGGAGGTCTCTGGCATACCTCTAGGTCATCCCCTTCACATCAAATCTTAAAGAAATTACAACAAAAATGCAAAAAACAAAATATACTCATAGTTATGCCTCCCTGAGCAACAACTACTGATACTTTATATTATTATATCCTTCCAATTGCATTCATTCCTGTAAAATGCATATGCCTCTATCCTTATAAGCTAGAGCCAATACAAACATTTTAAATTCTTGCTAGAGATTATATCCTCAAAGTCATCCAATCCATTGTCTACCCAAAGAGTGGCTGTAAAGGAGAAGTATTTTAAAAGATGTGGAATCTATTTATCTTTTTATTTTATTCTCATTTATTTTGGCAACAGATATCTGCATATTTCAGCCTCATTTTCTTGTTATCCCATTGAATTTCTGACACTGAATTATGTTCTCATTTGTTGATGAAATACATTCTATACATCATCTGCTATAAGGTTTTTGAGGAGGCTATACACTTCATTATCCATAAAAATAGCTTTTACAGAAATAAATGGAAGAAAATCTTTATTTCTTTTATGCATGCTTCATTTTTTTAAGTAATGCAAGATGTGAATTTTATAACTAACTGATCTTCTCATTACTTTTTTAGCCAAGAGGCTCTGGTGCCAATTCTGTATCAATATTTGGTAATTGTA
>NW_007851017.1:0-662 GCF_000696425.1 Galeopterus variegatus
GTGAATGGGAAAGACGTCATCCCACCCACACACTTCTCTTCCTTGTAAAGACACCATCCGGAGAAAGACTCTGATGCTAGCATCAATCAGTGGCTGTGGAGGCTGACCCAGAATGAACCACAGGTTCTTTTCCCACCATCTCTTCTGAAAATTATCATGAGATAAATGCCAGAGACTGAAATTTGAGAAAATGCCAGGAGTTTGTTTATTGTGATCTGGTTCCTTAGGGAGGCACTAAAGGAATTATGGACATGGCAAATGGGATCCTAATATTTTAACCTGCCATCTCCACATCAAGGCCTAATTGGATTTCGCTGAAAAAAGATAAATGGGTGCTTTGTTTGTCAAGAAGGAGAAGAAGGGACTTCTAGGACTTTTACTTCTGATAACTCAAGTCCAGACCCAGCAAATTAGCTCATTTACAAAGGATTCCATTCCTCAGTGCCGATGTATGTGCACATAAGCACCCTCGTCACAGTACAAACACACAAATGCATATACTTAAGTCGTGTGGCTTTTGTCTTCATGGTGGCAAGATGGTGTCTGCTGCACCTAAACTTGCATTCCAATTTTAGGTAGGAAGAAGATGGAAGGATGAATGGTAAAAGGTCATGCCAGCAGAGCTTGTCCTTAAAAAGAGGTTTTCTGGAAGCCCCGCGCAG
>NW_007851018.1:0-662 GCF_000696425.1 Galeopterus variegatus
GGTAAAACTTTAAAGATTCTAGATGATAACATAACCTTGGGATAGGAGAGGTCTCAAAGAATTCCACAAATACTAACTATGAAGAAAAATACTGATATTTTGTCCCCCATTAAAAATAAAAGAAGGGGCTGGCCCCGTGGCACACTCGGGAGAGTGCGGCACTGGTAGCACTGAGGCCGCAGGTTCGGATCCTATATAGGGATGGCCGGTGTGCTCACTGGCTGAGCGTGGTGCAGACGACACTGTGCCAAGAGTTGAGATCCCCATAAATAAATAATAAAAATAAAAATAAATAAATAAATAAAAGAAGACTGAAAGAGTGAAAATCAAGCCTTAGAGCAGAAGATGTTTTCCTCACATGCATCCAACGAAGAATCACATTCAGATATTAAAAAGAACTTCCACAAGTCATTAAGACAAAGGCAACAGACTCAATATTTTAAAGCCTTAAAAAGGCAGATCCACCAAAAGAGGCCATTTGTCATAGCTTGAATGTTTGTGTCCCCTCAAAATTCGTATGTTGAAATCCAAATCCCCAAAGTGATAGTATTAGGAGGTGGAGTTTTGGGAGGTGATTAGGCCATGAGGGTGTAGCACTCAGGAATGGGATTAGGGTCCTTATAAAAGAGACCCCAGAGAGCTGCTTCATCCCTTCTACCATG
>NW_007851019.1:0-662 GCF_000696425.1 Galeopterus variegatus
GTGAAGACCTTTGCTTAACACCAGTTCCCAAGTCTATGAGATTCTTTCTGTCTTTTCTATTCTTCATTTTTAGCAAAGTCTAAAAGTATGTGTTCAATTGATTGAGGGATTTTATTTTTACTTAATATTCTAGGGAAATAATCCATATGTGAATAATAATTCTATAAAAAGATGTTTCTTGATTCATTATTCATAATAACTAAAACTTTACCAATATAAGTAACAAATGATTTCAAAATGGTCAGGTAAATTATGAACTATCATGTGATAGGAGAGATACAGCTGTTAAAAATGTTTGCCAAGCATTTTATATATTGAAAAATGCATATTATAGACTGTTAATTGAAATATACACAATACACATATGTTGGCTCCAGTTATGAAAAAATACAGAGAAAAATAAGACTGAAATAAACATACACCAAGATGCTAATAGTGCTTTTGACTAGATAATGCACTGATGGAAATTTTTAATTTTTTGTCTTTATAATTGCTTGCATTTTCCAGTTGTTCTCTAATGAGAAAGTGTTATGCTCATAATTAGAAAAAATATTTTGAGAAAAAGGTAAGAGATCATCTTCCATCTTTCAAAGCCCAATTAAAAAAAAAAAGTCACCTCATCTTATAAGTCTTTTCTTTCTGGATCTGTTTGTCATTAATCC
>NW_007851020.1:0-662 GCF_000696425.1 Galeopterus variegatus
GAACTGAGAAGACCCCATTCAGTTTTCCAGTATGATAAACTCTTTCATCATGTTTCTAGGGTTGATATTCAATATTAGGTGTGAAAAAAAATCATATGTAAATTTGATCAGTGATACCATTTGATTAATTTTGAGTGATAATAATTTATTATCTATGAGGTTGGTATCAACACTTTTCATTAAGAAAAATTCCTGATGGATGTATTAGTCTAATTTATTACAATTAACTAACAACAGACTAACTAGAAAGCCCAATTATTTGCCCTTTCCATTTCATCTAATTATTTACCCCCATAAATTTAATAAAAAGTCTCCACTTAATAAGCCTTCTCATAATTAAACATACCTAGTAAATGGATAGTCAGTATGCTTTTCAGTATGGCCCAGTGTTTTAGTTTGGTAGGGCTGCCACAACAAAGTACCAAAGATTTTGTGTGATTAAAACAAATTTATTTTTTTACAATTCTGGAAGCCAGAAGTCTGAGATCAAGGTGTCAGCAGGTTTGTTTTTTCCTGAGGCCTCTCTTCTTAGCTTGAAGATGGTCAACTGTCCTTCTGTTTTTGTATGGTCTTTCCTCTGTGTGTCTGTGTCCTAATCTTTTATAAGGACACCAGTCATATTGGATTAGCCCCCACCCTAATGACCTCATTTTAACTAATTA
>NW_007851021.1:0-662 GCF_000696425.1 Galeopterus variegatus
AAGTTGACTCTGAGTTTCAAAAGAAAACAATGTGAAAAAATCCAGAAAAGTTCTGAAAAAGTAAAGAAAGAAAGAGGAAACCAGCCCTCCTGTATATGAAAATAGATTGTAAAAGATTAGTTTTCAAACAGTTTGGGGTTGGCCTATAAATGGACAGACAACTAGTTGAAGAAGACAAATTAGGGAGGCCAGAAGTACATATGGGAATTTATATGATAACAGTGGAATTTCATATCATTGAAAAAAAGATGAACTTTTCTCCGTAAAAGTGGGACAGCTGAATAACCTTCTGGAAAGATATAAAGTTAGACCACTATTAAAATAGTAAAATACAGTCCAGGTGGATTGGAGATCTAAATGTCAAAAAATGACACTTTAACAGAAGAAAAAATGGTGAATTTGTTTATCATCTTAGAATAACAAAAGCCTGGCTAAGCACAGCACAAACCCCTGAGTTCACGAAAGACAAGATTGATACATTTAATCACACGAAACTTAAAATCACCTCAAGGCCTAACGTTCCCTAAACAAAGCCCAAAGACAAACAACAGACTGCTGAAAACGTGGGGTGCAGACAACATGATAATTTCCTTTCTTTGTAAAGCTCTCTTACCCTTCAGCTAGAAAAAGAAATCCCAACTAATATATATATATATATATAT
>NW_007851022.1:0-662 GCF_000696425.1 Galeopterus variegatus
GTTCTCCTAGTTCCTTCAAGTTTGGTTGCCATTTGCCAATTGTTTTAAATCCTGGACTTATTCTGCATTCTAAGGTGAATATCACAAAGGCACAGCAGCTCCAGTTTGGGGATTCTGTGTCTGATGCTTCAGAATAGGGACAAACTTCTAAGCACTCTACTAGGGGTGAATCCATATACAAACTTTATATTCTTAATCACATTTTCAAACAAAAAGCTGCAGCATACTTTGGCTAAAAAAAAAAATCATAAATATTTGATGAATGAATGAATGAATGGATTGCCAAGAGCCCAGCTTCTGAAGGCAGATGGACCTAGGTTTGAATCCTGTTTTGTCTACTTATTTAATGGGTGACCTAGGGCAGTTTTCTCCATAACTCTGAGCCTCAGATAAGAAAGTACAATCTCAGAGAGTGATAGCAGAGATTAAATTAGATTTTCTTTGTAAAGACTCAGCAGAATAGCTGGCACAGAGAAAGCAACTAAGTGTATTAACTGAAAACAACAAGCAACAATGTTGTACAATCAGAGGATCTACAACTCCCGAGGGTACTGTTTGCTCAACTGTGGAGTTAGACAAATTTTTTTTTTTTTCAAAAAAGGTTTAAAGACCTGCTCTCCTGGCCTTGCTTCTAGAGAGTACATTTTCTTCCAAGAAGTGAG
>NW_007851023.1:0-662 GCF_000696425.1 Galeopterus variegatus
ACAAAACTATGGTTTTTTGATTATACAAATCCACATCCACAATCCTTTGGAGCCAGTCTTTCATAATTCAGTATTTTTCAGATTTTAGAAAAGTGATCCAGTCAACATGTTATATTTTACACAATATCCTGATAGGATCTGAGGTAGCATCTTATAATCAAACACAGCATAAAGTGTATATAACAATAAGTGGGATAAAAACTCTAAATGGCTTTACCTCAGTTTAGGTCTGGTTTGGTTGACAAATGAGTTTGGAAAAAAAGTTTCTATTTTCAGTTTTGGGTGTTTTTTTTTTTTTTCATTCTGAATGTTGTATCATGCACCTGTATCTTACAAATACAACATCTGTACGTGATGGGCCATTCTTCAAATGTTCTTTTTTGCTGAACCCTCTCAGCAGGGTTAATGAACATGAGGGCGAGGGTGTTCCCCAAGTGCCAATCTTCTTTCCAGCTGGTGCATCACATTAGAGCAGTGATTTGCCACACAGATAAGCTGTGCTGCTTAGAAGCATTCACTTTAGCTTCATTTCCTCCCAGTTTTTTTAAATTTCAGTCTTTTACAGTTTACTGCAGTGAATACAGTTGGAACATAAGACGATGAGGAAATTCTGTTCAGGACAATAATGTGAGGCTCAAAACAGAAAAATCACTACAGAGAGG
>NW_007851024.1:0-662 GCF_000696425.1 Galeopterus variegatus
GATGTCATATCTTTTATTATCTCCCTGAAGATGGTTAAAGTTTATTTGAAGTTTCTTTTTTGGGGGTGGGTAGGGATAGGGGCTGGCTGGTAAGGGGATCTGACCTCTTGACCTCGGTGTTAGCAACGCCGCGCTCTAACCAGGGGAGCTCACCAGCCAGCCCCTTCACTTGAGGTTTCTGTGCGTGTGCAGCCTGGACATTCTCTGTGTACTCTTCTCTGAATGCCTTTTTTTCTTCTCCTTATTGAATCCTTTCATATTAGACGTTTCTCTGAAATACTTGGCATTTATTTGCTGTCCGTTGACATTTGTCGCATTAGGAGAGCTCAGGAAAGCTGACTGGAAGTTGTTTTTGAGAGAAGGGCTTATAAACCTCAGGGCACAAGTGGTCACTGGGCACCCAGTGTAAGTTTCACTTCTCGCGAGAGGACATCTCCACTTCCCACCTGGGCAGTAACCGGACTGCGCGTGCTCCGGAGGCGGAGCTGGCGGGTCGGGGCTGGTAGGGGGTGCGGACCTTCCCAGTGGCTTTAACTGGATGCAGCCCAGGGGTCGCGTCCAGCTCACGCTGCACGCTGCACGCGGCCACCCAGGCGCCCCCCCTGCGGCCACCCATGTGCCCTGCCTGCGGCCACCCATGTGCCCTGCCTGCGGCCACCCAT
>NW_007851025.1:0-662 GCF_000696425.1 Galeopterus variegatus
TGCATCTGGCATGGGCCTCAGGCTGCTTCTACTCATGGCGGAAAAGCAGCAGGCAGCCAGCAGGTACAAGCAGATCACATGGCAAGAGGAAGCAAGAGAGAGAAACAAGAGGAAGCGAGAGAGAGAGAGAAGGTGCCAGGGTCTTTTTAAGCAACGAGATTTCAGGTGCCAGGGTCTTTTTAAGCAATGAGATTTCACGGGAAGTAATAGAGCGAGAATTCACTCATTAATCCCCCCCTCCCCCAGGGAGAGCATTAATCCATTCATGAGGGATCAGCCCCCATGACTCAATCAGTTTCCAACACTGCCACGTTGGAGATCAAATTTCCACATGAGTTTTGGAGGGGACAACACATCAAACTCCATCACCTACATAGGGATCCGAACCCGTGGCCTTGGTGTTATCAGCACCACACTCTCCCAAGTGAGCCACAGGCCGGCCCTCAGATGCTATTATTTTTAATCATGCGATAGTAAATATGCCATTCAAAACTGGTTCTGCTATAAGAAATGCTAGTTGATGTGGAAATACTAGTAAATGTCTCCATTACTTCTAAGGAAAGGATATGACTATTCTTTAGCTAATCTCTCACTGTTTATATAAGTAGGCAAGTACCAAATGAAATACCACCAAATATAGCAACAAGTTAACAGAGTAACCA
>NW_007851026.1:0-662 GCF_000696425.1 Galeopterus variegatus
ACTGCTACAGTGTGCCACTTGGGAGCGCGGTGGCGCTCCCGCCAAGGGTTCGGATCCCACACACAGACCAGTTCCCGCTCACTGGCTGAGCGAGGGGCGGGCGCAGCACCGAGGATGCACGACACTGAGGGTTGCGATCCGTTGCCGGTCATGAAAAAAGACAAAAAGGAAAAAAAAAAAAATATTGTAAGTGCTCAATAAGAGCTTATAAAGAGATGACACATGGAAGTATATGAAATGGGTGCTACATAAGTAACACAACCATATTAGGAATTCAGAAAAGGGAGGTACGTGTTGAGTTGGAAGGAGAAAGTGGCATTTGAGCTGTGTCCTAAAAGGTACAAGAAATTCCCAGTCCAGTGGGGCTTAGTCCCCACTCCAGGCTTGAGCATTCTTGGAAATAATTTTCTAAACTATGCATCCTGAACTGTTTGATCTTGACCAATTATGTTCATCACTCATCTGTTGGAACCAGCTGTAGAATCATGATCACATGAAGGCCAATAGCAGAGGACCAAATCTGGAGAGGCTGGGTGACAGAAACCCAAGGGCCATTGTAAGTGTCCTGGCAGAAGGTGGCAGACCAGCACAGCCATGAAGTTCTGTCTTCCTGGATGATGGTGATCTATATTAGTTTTGGCCACTGCCAAAAAAAAAAAAAA
>NW_007851027.1:0-662 GCF_000696425.1 Galeopterus variegatus
CTGCGCGGGGCTTCCAGAAAACCTCTTTTTAAGGACAAGCTCTGCTGGCATGACCTTTTACTATTCATCCTTCCATCTTCTTCCTACCTAAAATTGGAATGCAAGTTTAGGAGCAGCAGACACCATCTTGCCACCATGAAGACAAAAGCCACACGACTTAAGTATATGCATTTGTGTGTTTGTACTGTGACGAGGGTGCTTATGTGCACATACATCGGCACTGAGGAATGGAATCCTTTGTAAATGAGCTAATTTGCTGGGTCTGGACTTGAGTTATCAGAAGTAAAAGTCCTAGAAGTCCCTTCTTCTCCTTCTTGACAAACAAAGCACCCATTTATCTTTTTTCAGCGAAATCCAATTAGGCCTTGATGTGGAGATGGCAGGTTAAAATATTAGGATCCCATTTGCCATGTCCATAATTCCTTTAGTGCCTCCCTAAGGAACCAGATCACCATAAACAAACTCCTGGCATTTTCTCAAATTTCAGTCTCTGGCATTTATCTCATGATAATTTTCAGAAGAGATGGTGGGAAAAGAAGCTGTGGTTCATTCTGGGTCAGCCTCCACAGCCACTGATTGACGCTAGCATCAGAGTCTTTCCCCGGATGGTGTCTTTACAAGGAAGAGAAGTGTGTGGGTGGGATGACGTCTTTCCCATTCAC
>NW_007851028.1:0-662 GCF_000696425.1 Galeopterus variegatus
GTTATTTCTTTTACTGTTACAGTGATAAGATCATGACTTCAGACACCATGCTGTATGCATTACCTTCAAGGCTTTATATAGACAGGTGTGTGTGTGTGTGTGTGTGTGTGTGTGTGTGTGTGTGTGTGTGTGTGTGTGTGTGGATAAGGATGAAGGAAAAGGATGGCTGGATCGCATGATGGGTGAACCTTCGTGTTATATCAGCATATGTCAAAGAGTTTTGCAAAGTGGTTGTACCATTTTATATCCTAACAACAGTCTCAGGTTCTCTGTACTCTTATCAGCACTTGTAGTGGCCATTGTTTTTTCCTGTATCTCATCTAATAAGTGTGTGGTTGTATCTCACCATTTATCTTAATTGCATAGGTGTAATCAAGTCATAGTTCTTTCTTTCCCATGCGTGTCCAGTAAATGAAAAAAATTATTAGCATGGGGAGAGACAGTTTAGGGTGACTCTTTGGAGCCTGGTCCTCACCGGGTGTAGGTTCACTACAGAGTCTCTGCTGGTGTGGATGAGGATGGTCTTTGTCTGTCATAAAGTAGTTACTGTCGACAAGTTTTCTGTCTCTTTTATCTATGAGTTTCCTAGTTCTTGGTTTACAGAGAAGAGGCTTTAAAGGCTTTTTAGTCTGCACCTTTAGGTGTTTTTGGTTTGTCGGATT
>NW_007851029.1:0-662 GCF_000696425.1 Galeopterus variegatus
TTTCTATTCTGACTGCTCTTGAATTCTTTCCTGTGGTGGAATCAAGAACCTGGTAGAGGACGAGGTGGGTTGAGGTTGGCTATCTGACCTCCCCAGAAACTCACCTCTGTTATCACCCCCACTTGACCCCCTGAACTAGTGTTGGCCTTGGTGCTATCAGAGCCTAAATGCTAATGTAGGGGAGGAAATTTTAATGAGTGAGTTCAATCCAGTCCGTAACTTAGTCACTCATTCATGTGTTGAGGGTCAGTGATATGCCAGACATGTGTCTGGTGGCTTTCTGGGTAGGGTGGGAATCCCAGATCCAGCATTCTTGCCACCTTCCAGTCCTATTCTAGCACAGGTACACATGAGTGGAGGATATCAGACTGGGTGCCCTCAGGGAGGGCAGGATGCAGAGTGCATCAGACTCTAGATGGAGATTAGAAATCATGTAACTAACATTAATCACCTGTACAGGTTGAGCTTCCCTAATCCAAAAACCTGAAATCTGAAATACTCAAAAATTTGAAACTTTCTGAGCACTGACATAATGCCACAAGTGGAAAATTCCACACTTGACCTCATGTGATGAGTCACAGTCAAAATACAGGCACACAACACACAGTTTATTCAGTGTTCCCGGGTATTCTGGTGATGCTGCAATGCTGCTTAGTTACCCT
>NW_007851030.1:0-662 GCF_000696425.1 Galeopterus variegatus
AGGGCAAGCCACATGCTGCTTGGTAAAGCTTATACCTTAGATTTTGTCATCACCCCCATTCACTTCACTTCTTTTTTTTAAAGTTAATTAATTAATTAATTAATTTTTGGCACAAAACAAGTCTTAATATATTTAAAAACACTAAGATCATAGAAAATATGTTCTCTGACCACAATACCAGAAGGAAATTTAGAAAATTCAAAAATGTGTGGAAATTAAACAACACTCTCCTAAATAAACACTGAATAAAGAGAGAAATCACAGGGAAATTAGAGAGTACTTTGAGATAAAAATCAAAGTGCAACATATCTAAATTTATAGGATGCCGGGCTCATGCAGTGCTTCGAGGAAAATCTATACTTGTAAACACAAGAAAATAAGAAAAATCTCAAATCAGTAATGTAAACTTCTACCTTAAGAAAATAGGAAAAGAACAAATTAAACCAAAAGCAAAAATAAGTAGTAAATAACAATGATTACAACAGAAATAAATGAAATACGGAATTAAAACAGAAAATTAACAACACCAGAAGTTGATTCTTTTAAAATATCAACAAAATTTTCAAAATTTCCCTTATCTAGACTGACCAAGAAGAAAAGGGAGAGAAGACCAAAATCACTAAAATCAGAAATAAAGCATGGGCATTATTACCTTGTCATTA
>NW_007851031.1:0-662 GCF_000696425.1 Galeopterus variegatus
TATTGATTAGTATAGATGCAAAAATACTAAACAAAATATTAGAAAACAAAATCCCAAAAAACTTATTAAAAATTACATCAAGGCTTATTTGAGAACATTCTAGGCAAGACTGGATAGAGTTAGAAAACCTATCACTGTTCTTTAAAATTTATACTCCTGAGAAAGTTAAGGAGAGATAACCTTATATGACTAGCTCGGTAGATGCAAAATAAAAAATCCAATATCCATCTAAGATTAAGAAAAGTGTTTTAGCAAACTAAAAATAAAAGGGACACCCCTATCCTAATAAGGAATAACTAACTAAAATATCTATGCAAAATATCAGACTTTATGGTGAAAAGTAAGCAACATTTTCTTTAAAAACATGGAATGAGCCAAGGGTGCTCACTATTGCAGCCTGCATTCAACTCTGTGCTTAAGGCTCAGGCTAGCACAGAGCAAGAAACAAAGGGTACAAGGACTTGAAAGAAAGACACTGTCACTATCCCAAACTATATGATTGCTGACATAAGAACAAGTAGTTTTTTACATTTTTTAACAAACATTTACACGGTACTCAATATATGGCAGGCACTATTCTAAATGTGTTAACAGAAAAAAATTTAGAGGTTATTGCACAACATAAAATTTGATTATACTTGCTTGAACTATCAGAAAGAAAA
>NW_007851032.1:0-662 GCF_000696425.1 Galeopterus variegatus
TATATCAGTCAACATGGCCAGTTATCCAGAAATAAACCCAGATGAAAAGAATCATTTTAGGCTTAATCTTATTTGCATACAGAAATATTCACAAATAAGGAAATATTTTAAATTCTCGTAAGATATTTATTATGTGGCATCTCTATTACATAAATTTGGTTCATAATAGTAAAATATTCAAAATTAAATACGCTAGGGATTCTTCTCCTGGTACAGAAAATCTTATGCTACTACATTAATAATGCTTCACATTTGTAAGTGATATATGAAGTCCAATGACTCCCTACTTGTGTTGTCCTTAAGTGTTAAGTGTTGTTTTTCAGCTTGGTGATATATCTGTTTCTCTTAATGAAAAAAAAAAAAAAAAAAGTAATTGGAGGTAAACAGAACCCAATGGTGGAAGACCATTGATTGACAGTTACTATCCGAAACATCATAATAATGCAACATCTTTTTGGATAAAATATTATTTTATAAGTGGGTAAAATCATAAATATAGTGTTTATAATTTGGATATTATGGTTTATTTTATTACAAATAATATAAAATTACAAATAAATATACATAATATCAATGGATGAAATGATTGGTGTACATGGTTGGTGTACTGTCTTTCTGCAAATAAATAGGTCAGTTTGGGAGAAAAATATTAATGGAGCATC
>NW_007851033.1:0-662 GCF_000696425.1 Galeopterus variegatus
ATTTTTAAAAAAAAAAAAAAAAAAAAAAAAAACAAGTCTGTAAGAGACTCACTTTAATATTGGTTTATTCCGGGCTGACCACGTAGCTAGCGCAGTTGGTTAGAACCCAGGGTCAAGGGCTCGAATCCCCATACCCACCAGCCGCCAAAGAACAATAACAATTTGTTTATTCTATTGTGTTTTTTAAGTTAAAACAAGTTGAAACTGTCTTTTTATTAAAAATACTTTATAATTAAATTCACTGATAATTGAAAGGCCCTCCCTAACCTCCCCAAACAGGGCAGTTTCTGCATTTGGTTCCTAACATATGCAACCCATTAATAACAGTTAACTTGAATCACAGCCTAATAATGGGAGTGTGGGGTCAGAAAGAAAGACAGGACCTACTTGCGACTTGAAGAATTTGCTTCCTCTGCCTCAGTTTCTCCACTGCACATGCAGGCAAATACTACTGGTGCTTTCAAGAATACTATGCTAAGATAAAATGCACAAATGTAAGAAAACTGATATAAAAATCATTATTAAATTGATAGTTCTTGGTTAAAAAAAAGTTTTGTACTGTGAAAGATGTCAGAATCAAAATGGAGTCGCTTGTGTTAGAAAAAAAAAGCCTGACAAGTAGAGCTGGGGAAGGCCATGAAGGGAGGTTCTCACGCATGAAC
>NW_007851034.1:0-662 GCF_000696425.1 Galeopterus variegatus
ATGGGATATTCTTTCATGTAAGATGTATATGATTTTGATTTCTTAGGCTGAGCTTTGCTATAGACCATTAGGTTTTGTCTGTGGGCTACTGAGATGAGACAGCAGGATGATAAAACAACAAACAAAAATATAAAGGGAGAAATCAAAATGGTCAGCTTGTTAAAATTGGTTACATTTTACTAATATGAAGGAAAATAAAACCAGCTGCTGAAGGGATAAGGAAATGCTAGATAATGTTTTTATAAATTGTTCATTTTCTGTCTCATTTTTATTATTGTAAATTAAAACTGAAATTGCATTACCAGTATTGTTGTTACAGTGATATTTCATAGATACTATTTTGTGCCTTAGGATCAAGACATTAGAGTGATAAACGGAAATAATACACGTTTTGTACATTTGTGTAATATGGACTTTTCATGCTTCTCTTTGAAGTTTGAGATTATTCTCATTAACAAAATTAAATAAAACAATGATTTTAGGAATTCTCTTTCACTGCTTTTCTCTGGTTTATTGTACTTATTGAAAAGTTTGTGTAAACAATAAAATACACAACTTAGATTAACTTCCTTTTCTCTCCAAATGCAAGTAAGTGCCATTTTCATATTCCTGAGTCATTTTCAGAGTGTGATACTAACATCAAAATTGCCTCCATTTGGGGA
>NW_007851035.1:0-662 GCF_000696425.1 Galeopterus variegatus
GCCCGTTTTTGCTTACCTCCAAAATGGTCAAAAGCAGGGATTGGGAGAGTTTGGTTATTGGAACTATATCAATATCAGGTAGTAAGACTGCCAGGGCACATAGGCCTGTCCAATTAGTGGGAAGAAAGCTAAAGGCGCCCCCCCCCCCGCAAATGAATACTGTTCCAAGGGGAGGGCATAGAAAGGATCCATTAAGGGAAATATTGGAGCTGCAAAATGGGCATTTATATCCTAGATCTATATTGCTAGAATTGTCAGAACCGGGGGGGGGGGGCAAAGACAAGAGACATTAGGGGAAAAGGGCTCTATTAAGATTTCTTCCATAGGCGGGAGCAAGGGGCAGCTTGCATTGGAGTTGGATAGGACAGTACTAATATGGCTTCAGCAAAGGAGGGTCCCAGTTTTAGGCAGAGCCAGCAATCTTGAGCGAGAGGGGGGTTAGTAGAGTTAAGCAAAGTGAAGGTAATGTCGAGGAGGTTGGTCGTCTTAGGGTCCAATTTTAGCTCTCCTCTTAGTTTAGGCAAAGCTATGGGATGGTAGCTAAGGGGGGGGTTGGTCAACTGTTCAATGATGTTATTAACTTTCTTGCGAACTAGATAATTCCGGGTTTGATCCTGGGGACCACCTCCATCAGACATCCCAAGGGGTGCCACCTGATCCCA
>NW_007851036.1:0-662 GCF_000696425.1 Galeopterus variegatus
ACAAGTAAGGTGGATTGGAGGTGGTGAGTGCTGTGAGGGGAGTGAAATGTCACAAGGAAGTGACTGGAGGAGGCCGCTTCAGGAGGAGCTGGGCAAGCCCTCTGAGAGGAGGGCTTGTGCATGCTCTGGTCCAGGGTTGGGAGATGCCAGCCTAGCGGAGCCAAGGTGAAGGGTTCCAGGCAGGTAGAATAGCATGTGCAAAAGCGCTGAGGCCAGACCGGGCTCTCTAGCGTCCCTACTGCACACACAATAATCAGAACAGTTTTGGGTGCTGGGAACATTCACCTCTGTGGCTGGCTTCCCCTCACCATGGCCCCTTTGGAGGCCAGGGTTGTGACACCCCTTCCACAGTTTTGCCCACGAGGCCCAGAGGCAGGCAGGGCCACAAAGGCAAAACCTAGATCTGTCCAGCTTCAAGTGCAAAGCCTCCCCAGTGGCCCCCAGGAGGCAGCTCTGGGGTCAGAACCCTCTCACCTGCCTGCAGGTGGTTCTCCCTGCACACCTAACTGAGCCTTTCTGAAGCTTGCAGCCTCTTCCACCTTGGGGCAGCAAGGTTTGGGAGCTGGGTCCCAGCTGGATAGAGGAGGACAGCTTCATGTTTGATCTGAGTGTCTCTTTGAAGCTCTGCCCAGCTCCAATGTCTGGAATCTGGGAACAGTTCT
>NW_007851037.1:0-662 GCF_000696425.1 Galeopterus variegatus
TGACCAGCTAATTAAAGTTGCATTCTTAATGATGTCGTCTTTATTTAAATTTCTGAACATTCCCACCTCATTTCACTTCTTCACTGTGTTTATGCTGCACCCTTTGTGGTTCCTCTGATTCACCAAACATGTCCCACATTTGCCCTGCCCTTGGTATTCTTTCTTTCTAGAATACTCTGTACTCAGCTTTGCTCACGTCCAGCTCCTTCTCACTATTCAGGTTCACCTTGCCCATTCCCTCCGAGACACATTCTCTGACTATCTTATGATTTGATTTCTGTATAACACAGAATTATCTAGTTTATTTATCTGTCCACTTATTTGCTGTCTCGTTTATTTTCTCCTTCTCCTCTTTCAGAATGTAGGTCCCATCAGATTAAGGCACGGATTGGCAAATTATGGCCCAGGGGCCAAATGGGGCCTGTACCTGTTTTGAATGGCCCACAAGCTAAGACTGGTTTGTACATATTAAGTGTTTTTTTTTTTTTTTAAAAAGGAGTATTTTGTAGCATGTGAAAATTATATGGAATTCAAATTTTGGTGTTCATCAATAAAATTTTTTTGGAGCATAGTGATGCTCATTCATTTACATCTTGTTTATGGCTGCTTTCACATTCAATAGTGGAGTTGAATAGATTCAGCAGAGACTGTGGTGCTATGCT
>NW_007851038.1:0-662 GCF_000696425.1 Galeopterus variegatus
TTTTTTTTTCCTTTTTGTCTTTTTTTGTGACCGGTAACGGGATCGCAACCCTCCGTGTTGCGCCCGTACCGTGACCGGCAACGGGATCGCAACCCTCTGTGTCGCGCCGGCACCGCGCTCAACCAGTGAGCAGACCGGTCTCTATATGGGATCCGAACCCTCCCGCCCGCGCTCTCAGGCGCCGCACTCTACCAAGTGCGCCACTGGGCCGGCCCCTGGTTTATATCTTATTTTAACCAGCTCGAACTAAATGCATAACAAAGAATGTCACCAGCTTGAACTAAATTCATAATAAAGAATCTGAGACAAGGAACACAGACAAGAATGATTTCATCAAATTTAAGTTATTTCCAGTTCTGAGGCATGATAGTTCCATCAATGTTTGCTGACTGCTTGAGATCACCTTAGTGTCCCCAGAAGCCATGGTACAAATGATGGTACCATTTCCAAATAGGAGTCCAGAAGATTCTGATTAAAGATCCATGTCAACATCATCCCCAGAAACAAATGACATCATCTACCAAAATTAAATATCTCAGCTGTTAGATTAACCCCACAAGTCAATCAAGCCGTCCTGTACAAATGCAGATTATATATTTTGTTTCCTGTGTATTTCCTACCCAGAGGTAGATGAATACAGCTCAGATTTGGAAACAATTGCA
>NW_007851039.1:0-662 GCF_000696425.1 Galeopterus variegatus
TATGTTTCAATTTTTTGGAATTGTTTGAAGGAAATTGGTATTAATTCCTCTGTAAAGTTCTGGTAGAACTCAGCAGTAAAGTCATGTGGTTCTGGGCTTTTCTTTGTTGAAAGATTGCTGATTCCTGCTTCAATTTAGTTGCTTATTACTGGTCTGTTCAGGTTTATTATTTCTCTTTGTTTAAGTCTTGGCAGTTTGTATGTGTCCTGAGGTTTATCCATTTGCTCCAGGTTTTCAAATTTGTTGGTATATAGTTGTTAGTAATAGTGTCTAATGATTATTTGTATTTCTGTGGTATTGGTTGTAATGTCTCCTTTTCCATTTCTGATTTTTGTTATTTGGATCTTCTCTCTTCTTCTTCTTCTGGTTTTTGTTGTTGTTGTTAACCTTGGTAATGGTTTGTCTATGTTGTTTTTCTTCTCAAAAAATGTACTTTTTGTTTGATTGATCTTTTGTGTCAATTTTGGATCTCTAGTTCACTTATTCTGCCCTTATCTTAATTATTTCTTTCCATCTACTAATTTGGGATTTGATATTTCTTATTTTTCTAGTTCTTTGAGGTGTAGCATTAGGTTGTTTATTTGAAATCTTTCTATTTTTTTTTTTTTTTTTGATGTAAGCATTTATTGCAATAAACTTCCCTCTTAATACTGCTTTTGCAG
>NW_007851040.1:0-662 GCF_000696425.1 Galeopterus variegatus
ATATATACCACATTTTCCTTATCCAGTTATCCACAAATGGACATTTATGTTGGTTTCATATTTTGGCTATTGTAAATAGAACTGCAATGAAAATGGGAGTGCAGCTGTCCCTTCAATATGATGATTTCCATTCTTTTGGATATATACCCAGTACTGGGATTGCTGGATCATATGGTAGTTCTAGCCATAGTTGTTTGAGGAACCTCCATACTGTTTTCCATAATGGCTGTACTAATTTATACTCCCACCAATAGTATAAAAGAGTCTTTCCTGCATCCTTGTCAGCATTTGTTATTCTCAGTCTTTTTTATAAGGGGCAGTCTAACTGGGGTGAGATGGTATCTCAATCTCAATGTGGTTTGATTTGCATTTTTCTGACAACAAGTGATGTGAGCATTTTTTCATGTACCTGTTGGCCATTTCTGTGCCTTCCTTTGAAAAATGTCTACTTATCTCCTTTGCTCATTTTTTAATTGGATTATTTGGGCTTTTTACTCCACAGTTGTTTAAGTTCTTTGTGTATTCTGGATATTAATCATCCGACAGATGTATAACTTGCAAATATTTTGTCCCATTCTGTAGGTTGTATTTCTGCTCTGTTCATTGTTTCCTTTGTTTCGCAGACACTTTTTAGTTTGATATAATCTCATTTGTTTATTTTT
>NW_007851041.1:0-662 GCF_000696425.1 Galeopterus variegatus
ATTGTGGGACACAATTCAGCCCATACAACACCCCTGCATATTCAAGTATGTGTGTAAGTTGTGTTGTATGTGTGTGTGTGTTCATTTTTTGGAAATTGGCAATTTGTAATCGTATAAATTTATGGAGTACAAAATGATGTTATAGTTTATGAATAAATGTGGAATAAAAATCTAGCTAGTTAAGGTATTTATCACCTCACATACTTGACATTTTTTGTGATGAGAACATTTGAAATTTACTCTTAAAAATTTTGAAATGTGTGATACTCTATACCTATATTCACCACAACTTGAGAAAACTGTGAAGGAGGAAACAGAAGTGACAGGACAAATCTGATAGGTAAGAAAGCATCTTCAGGTAGTAGATCTAGATTTTCAAGGAAAAGAATGACTGCAGATGCTCTTGGCAGGTACTGCATCTCACCTTGACACATTCAGTGATAAGCATGCTATTGGACTTCCTGCAAACAGAGCAGATTCCTATAAAATAAAGAATTTGTTGTTTCTAGGAAAACTGGTTCTATAAACTGGGATATAAAAGCCAGAACCCATATGAATAAGGCTTGCATAAAAACTTCTGACCTGCATGTCTTGAAACATCAGTCCTAAAGACCTAGATGACAAATCATAGAAATAAACTTGTGCATCCTAGATAATTCTCC
>NW_007851042.1:0-662 GCF_000696425.1 Galeopterus variegatus
GGGATACCTGCACTCCCATGTTTATTGCAGCTCTATTTACAATAGCCAAGAGTTGGAACTAGCCCAAAAGTCCATCATCTGATGACTGGATAAAGAAACTATGGTATATCTACACAATGGAATACTACTCTGCTATAAAAAAGAATGAAATACTACAATTCGCAACAATGTGGATGGACTTAGAGAAAATTATATTAAGTGAAACAAGACAGGCACAGAAAGAGAAATACCAAATGTTCTCACTTATTTGTGGGAGCTAGAAATAAATAAATAAATAAACACGCAAACAAATAAAGGGTGGAGGGAAGACGACAGAATAACTACAAAAATTCCTTGAACTGTTTAAGTCAAGTAAAAAGATATGATGCAGGCGGGGAGCGGAGGAGATGGAGAGGATTGGGTAAAGGGGCATGAACATCAACTACGATGTATATCTAGAAGTAAAATTTTTTAAAAAGGAAGCAAGATCAAGAAAAAAAAAACTTAGAATATAAACTAAGATTTTAAGTGGGGACCTGGAACTCTTAGTGCCATTGTTTTTGGAATAGGCATCACAGAATTGGAGGAGATTGGAGGGAATTCTGGAGGTTCCCAATTCTCTTTTGTTTGTTTGTTTTCTCTCCCAGAAGCAGAACTACTAGATATGAAATTATCTGATGGTA
>NW_007851043.1:0-662 GCF_000696425.1 Galeopterus variegatus
TTGAGTGGGATGACGCTGAGGTGCATGTCCTACCACTTCTCAGAGTTACTCAGTGGGATTGTCCTTCAGGTGTCCACAGTAAGGGGTCATCTGATGCTTTCATAGTTGCCTTCCTTTCCCTGTCCCACCTCCTTACTTTCCTGCCAGTGTTCCCTAAGGTTGCCTCTAAAATATACTACTTGCTCACAAATCCTTGTCTCGGGGTCAGCTTCTGGGGAGCTGCACACTAAGACCTTGGTACAATAATTACCCAAATACCCACCATGTTGATTCAACAATTGCTAATGTCTTGTGATATTTTATATATGCATGCAGGCATGCATATGTATATACATTTTCTTTCTTGCTGAACCGTTTGAAGATTTTTTTTCATATTTTATACCCAAATACATCAGCACACACCTCTAAAAAACAAGGCCATGCTCCTGTTGAACCTCATACCATTATCGCACCAAAGAAAATTTTAAAAAATATTTCCCTAAAATCATCCAATAACAGTCCATGTTAGAAAGATCCCAAAATGACTTTTATAGCTTTTTTTAAAAAAAAAATCAGGATCCACAGTATATTTGTTTGCTAGGGCTGTGTTACCAAAGTGCCACAAACCGAGTGGCTTAAACAACAGAAATTTATTGTCTCACAGTTCTGGGGGTCAGAAATCT
>NW_007851044.1:0-662 GCF_000696425.1 Galeopterus variegatus
TTTATTTTAAATAAAAGAAAAACCACAGAGCTATCACTCAAACTTAAGCATATACATGTCAAAATTATGGGTGTTCCAGAAAGGGAAGGTAAAGGAAAAGGAATTGAAAACCCATTTAATGAAATAAGACAAAAAACTTCTCAGGTATTGGGACAGATATGGACTTTCAGAGCTAAATGGCTCAAATATCCCCAATGAAATTGAATCCAAAGTGGTCCTCTCTGAGGCACATTGTAGTCAAACTGCCAAAAGTGAAAGACAAAGAGAATACTAAAAACAGAAGGAGAAAAGTGTCAAGTCACCTATAAGGGAGTCCCCATCAGAATAATAGAAGATTTCTCAGCAGAAACCTTATAGGCCGGGAAAGAATGGGATGATATAGTTATAAGTACTAAAAGAAAAAAACTGTCAGTAAGAATACTATACCCAGCAAGACTATCCTTCAGAAATGAAGAAGAAATAGTGTATTTGTCAGACAAACAAAAATTGTGGGAGTCCACCACCATACATAAGCCCTACAGGAAATCCTCAAGGGAGTCTAGTATCTGGAACCCCCAAAATGATTATTGCCACTATGAATATAAGAAAAAGAATAAAACCCACTAGTAGAACAGATATGCAAATAAAAAAAGGGAAAGAAACTATATCTTACCACTTCAAAC
>NW_007851045.1:0-662 GCF_000696425.1 Galeopterus variegatus
CATATTCTTCCTTATGTCCAGTAATGACTATGTTATAATTTGAGCAATAAATTCAACTGATCAGGCCTGAGTACTGCTGGAATTGCAATCAAATAAAATAAAAACTAAATTGACATGTGTTAAATGATATACATTGTTGGTGTTGTGCTATATGATAATTAGCACAAAGAATAAGATATTCATTCAAAAGGCCATAATCAGCATTTGATCTTTCAAAAGTAAAAGAGTAATTGCTGGTGTCATTACAGGGAGACCTAGACCTCTTAACAATCGCCTTGTCCAGTCAGACAGAGAGTTTCAGCTACAAAACTGTTTCTCAAAGAAATTTGCTGTCTGAAAATTAAAGCTTAATTTACCTGAGGGAAAATATGGAAGGATACAATGGCAACCCTAATAATATCATTGAAGTGGGAAATACCCTGTCTTACCCCAGATAAGAAAACATAAAATTCAGGGTATCTCTCCAGTCCTGTTTACTGGAAAAAAAAAGCTCCTAAAGTGCATATTTAAACTAAGAAAATTCCCAGTGTAAAGAATCCCCTAGGTCAGGTAAACCAAGTGGTCTGAATAATCAGATACTCAGGATTATAGTTTTGGTATACAAGGAGACCTGAAGGAATTTATCACCAATTCTCCCTTTCCTTTTCTGTGTAAGTTGTGTG
>NW_007851046.1:0-662 GCF_000696425.1 Galeopterus variegatus
GGTGCCATCCCCAGGCTGCCTGGGTTTGCATCAGGCTCTGCCACTTACTTGCTGTGTGATGTTGGGCAAGTTACTTAGCCTCTCTGTGCCTTAGTTTCCTCATCTGTAAAATGGAGATAATATGGCCCCTGCCTCATCGGTTATTGTTGGAATTAGATGAATTTACACGAAACCTGGCGCATTAGCATAGGTTTAACACTTGGAACAACGTCTGCTCCGTGAGCGTGAGGGGCCGTCTTCTGTTTATCTTCATGGAGACCCGCATCGCTCCACTGGGCCAGGCCTCGGGCTCTCGTGATGTGGGAAGGGAGCGTCTTCTCCTTCCTCCCCTCCCCTGAGGACATGAGCCCGAGTGTGATGAACTTCAGCATCACAGTCGTCCTCTCCCCTCCTTAGGTCCCTGCGGCCACCGTGTAGCCCTTTCCGCGCTCTCTGGCCGTGGCTGCAGCAGAGGAAGCTGCCGAGGGGCCGCAAGACGCCCTTCCCGCCCGGGGACAGACAGCCGGGGCCTCCCCTGCAGGAAGAGCAGCTGCACCTCCCTCCTGGTCCCCTGAGGTCCTCCAGGGCAGGGCAGGGAGGACGGAGCGGGAACCCCGGCCACCCCCCGCCAGTGCTCCTGGGGGCCTGACAACCTCCTCTTTAGGCCCGGACATAAGGACCCA
>NW_007851047.1:0-662 GCF_000696425.1 Galeopterus variegatus
AAGGCTATTCTTTCTCCGTTGAGTTGCCTTTCCATCTTTGTAAAAAAAAATCTCCAAGGTCGAGGGTTTGGATCCCTGTACTGGTCAGCCGCCAAGAAAAAAAAAAATCCATCAGTCATACCCGTGTAGGTCTATTTCTAGACTCTTCATTCTGTGTCGTTGATCTATATGTTTCTCCCTTTGTCAATACCAAACTGTCTTGATTACTGTAGCTTCACAGTAAGTCTTAATAGTGGTTAGTGTCAGTCCTACAACTTCTTTTTCAAAATTGTTTTATCTATTCTAGTTCCATTGCCTTTCCATAAATTTTAGAATGAGATTGTCTATACCTAAAAAAAAAAAAAAGTCCTGTTGGGTTTTACTGGAATTGCACTAAATCTATATATCAGTTTGATATTATCTGACGTCTTAATTATATTGAGCATTCCAATGAACAAATACAGTATATCTCTCCTAAGTTTTCTTTGATTTCTTACATCAGCATTTTATACTTTTCAGTACACAGATCCTGCAAATGTTTTGTTGATTTATACCTAAGTATTTTACTATTGGGAATTGTTAAAATTTAAGTTATTGTGGGTCAGGAAAATTACACCCAGGTACATCATAATGAAATGGCTCAAAGCTAGCAATAAAGAGAAAATCTTGAAAGCATCCAGGAA
>NW_007851048.1:0-662 GCF_000696425.1 Galeopterus variegatus
GGCTTTTATGGCTAAAGCTTCCATGAACGTTCTTAGGTATGTCTTCCTATGTGCATCCACATAGACAATTTTTGTCCTGGGTTTATACCTAAGAGTGGAATAGCTGGGTCAAAGGACAGGTGAATGCTTGATTTCATTAGAAAGTCTCAAATAGTTTTCCAAACGGGTTCCAAATAAGGAAATACCATTCCCTATTTCCTTCTTGATATGTGTTCAAGGCCTTTCTTGACTGCCCATCTTCTGTTTCTACTCCCTTCTCTCCATAAAACTGCCCCATAACCTCATACAAGCTCGTGTGTTGGGAATGAGAGGACTTGAATGAGAATTTGTTGTGGTAAACAGACTCTAAAAGGACTTCCAATGATCCTCACTCCTGGTATTCATGCCCCTTGAGAATCCTCTGTGCTTGATTTTGGTGATTTGCTTCTAACCTACAGAATACGGCAAAGAAGACGGGATGCCACTTTAGTGATTACGTTATATAAGATTGTAACTTCCATCCTGATAGCCGACTCTTTTTATTGCTTTCTTGGATCGCATGCTTTGATGAAGTGAGCTACAATGTTGGAGAAGCCCACATGGCAAGAAACTGAGGGTGGCGTCCAGCCACCAAGGAACCAAGACACTCAGTCCAACAGCCTGCAAGGAACTGAGTCCTACCA
>NW_007851049.1:0-662 GCF_000696425.1 Galeopterus variegatus
GTGGTAAGTGCTATGACAGAAGTATACACAATTAAAGGCATTTGTAATAAATGCTTTAATAGGGGAATGCTCATGGTGCTATGATAAGGGTCACAGTTGTGCTTGAATTATTCAATAGTATCACCAAGCCTTCAGGATAAGTTCAAAATCCCTGTATCCAAGACCCTTTTACCTGCCCCCTGCCTACCCCTCCGACTGGTCTCCCACAGCATTCACTCTGGCCATGCAGAGCCATTTGGAGCTTTCCTCAATTAAGGTCATGTAGTTCCACACCTCTGACCTTGAATGTTGTTCTCTCTACCTGGAATGTTCACTCTTGAATATTTAGTTCAAGCATCCTGCCCTTGGATCCCTCCTCCCCAGACCAAGAGGCTGCTCCCTGTTCTCTGCTCATAGCACTTATCCAATTGCCTTGGATGGTCCATTTACTTGCTTCCCCCAGTAGATTGTTGGTTTCTCAGGATAATGGCTAAGTCACCTTCACTGTTAGCGTCCCAGCACCTAGCATAGTGATCCTAATTGGTACTCAATAAATATTTGCTGAGTGAATTTAAGGAAGAAAGGAAGTTCAATTCTGAGAGTGGAGACATGACTGCCTGCCTACAGAATCAGGGGAAGCTTTACAGAGGTAAGAACATTTAAGCTGATGTTAAAGGAAAATA
>NW_007851050.1:0-662 GCF_000696425.1 Galeopterus variegatus
TAAAATCTCCTTTCCGGTTTTTTTTAAAAAAAAAAAAAAAAAAAAAAAAGAATTTCCTTCCTTTTTAAGGCTGAATAATATTCCATTGTATGGATATACCACATTTAGTTTATCCATTCATCTGTTGATGTACCCTTGGGCTGTTTCTACCTTTTGCAACATTGTAAATAATGTTGCATTGAACTTTGGTGTAAATATATCTGTTTGAACCCCTGCTTTCAGTTCTTTTGGACATATACCTAGGAGTAGAATTAATGGGTTACATGGTAGTTCTACATTTAACCTTTTGAGAAACTGCCAAAATGTTTTCTACAGCAGCTGCACCATTTTATATTCCCACCAGCAGTGCTCAAGGTTTCAATTTCTTTACATACTTGCCAATGCTTCTTAATTTCTTTTTGGATTAAACTTTTTATTATTATTATTATTATTAAAATCATCCCAGTGGGTGTAAAGTAGCACCTCATTGAGGTCTCAATTTGCATTTCTCTAATGACTCATGGTACTGACCATCTTTTCATGGGCTTATTGGCCATCTTTATATGTTTGGAGAAATGTCTATTCAAGTCCTTTCCCCATTTTTTTTTTTTTTTGTCTTTTTTTTTCTGTGTCCGGCAACAGATCGCAACCCTCAGTGTTGCCCCCGTACTGGACCGGGACCG
>NW_007851051.1:0-662 GCF_000696425.1 Galeopterus variegatus
CTAGTAGTGCTTTGCTTAAAAATAGAAGGAAAGATTAAAGAGTGGTTTCTGTAGTCTGCTTCAATTGTTAAGTTAATCACCTAACAGAATAATGCTGCTACAGGTTCTGGTATTTTTGTGGCCCTGTGAACATGATTGTTTTAGAGAATAGTGTTACTGGGGAGTTTGCTTTGTGACCTGTATCAAAGAAGATGTTTTTTAGCGATCAAATATTTGCACCCTGTGAGAGATCTGACCCCCAGTCTTCAGAATACCTGTGCATTTATGATTAGCTTTGATTTAGTTGTTATTTCTGGCCATGGTCACTTTGGGCTGCTTAGCCCACAGGGTAGCCGTGCCAAAGAGCCCGGGGAAGCAAGTGTGTCCATCATGGGAACCAGAATTTCTTGCCTACATCCGGTCACTCACTAACAATTGTGTGCACACAACGCCTGTAGGAGCAGCTGTTGGTCTCAGCAGCTGCACAGCACCTATTTTTAACATTTTTGGATATGTCTCTATTATCTGACCATAAGCCCATTGCATAACTGTACTTTGCATTTTATTGTTAATATAAATTCTCCTCTGTGCCATTTGAACTTAAATTTCTAATACCGTAAAAGCCTTTAGAGATTATCCCAAATCCTTCATTTTTATAGATAAAAACACAGAATCCAGACAAG
>NW_007851052.1:0-662 GCF_000696425.1 Galeopterus variegatus
TTTTTTCTTTGGTTCAAAGAGTTTTCTTAATTCTGCAACTAAAACAAAAGACAACAAAAAAGTCCAATATTTAATAGTCATGCACTCATTTTATTCATTCATGCAACATATGTTTATTGAACCCAAATTTCTTTTCTTGGCTCGCATGCAACAGTGATATACAAAACTGACAAAGTTCCTGCTTTCTTGGAGATTGTTTCCTAGTAAGGGAGGCAGATACCAAATAAGTAAGCATGTGCAAACGCATACACACATAGATACATGCTCGTACAGATATGAACACACAAAGACACACACAGATACACATAGAGACATACACCCTCACACACAAAGACGCACACACAGACATACACACACAAATAACACACATTCAAACAGACACACAGACATATAGACAAGCACACACTCACAAAAAGACACACAGACATACAGACACACATACACTCAGAGACACACAGAGACACACAATCACACATGTGTCACAGATTGTGCTAAAAGATAAACTCATACAGGGTAAGGGATTGAGTCTTATTTCACCCAAGGGGGTCAAGGCAGGCCTGACTAGCAAGATCTCTCTAGTAAGGTGTTTTTAAGCAGAAAATCCAATATCTGTTTTTAACTTTTGTTAGGTTTAACAAAGTCTTCTAAGCTTTTATTATGGA
>NW_007851053.1:0-662 GCF_000696425.1 Galeopterus variegatus
GATACCAGACATGACATCAGAAGACCTGAGTCTGATTCCAGTTTTCCTATTTAGTATGTATATAACAATTTTCAAATCACTTAATTTCTCTGAGTATCAGATTCTTTGGTCACAAAATGGAGAGTGAAATCCAATATGCTTACTTCCTTTAACTGCTGTGAAGATTAAAGTGGATTAAAGCTACACTGATAAAAAAACAACTTTGCAAGCATAAAAGTAAGCAATGGGGCCAACCCCGTGGCTCACTCGGGAGAGTGCGGCAGTGGGAGCGCAGTGGCGTTCCCACCGCGGGTTCGGATCCTATATAGGGATGGCCAGTGCGCTCACTGGCTGAGCGTGGTGCGGGCGACACCACGCCAAGGGTTGCGATCACCTTACCGGTCACAAAAACGAAAAAAAAAAAGTAAGCAATGGATGGTACTAAGTATTGTCAAAGAATGTATTTCCACCTGTACTAAAAATATAAGTAGAACTCGAAGACAAACACTCATTTCAGATCTTCTGAAGGTGGCTATGCTGCAATGCCCGAAATTCCTCATAGAAAGAAAGAAAATGAAGTCCACGATGTGCTTGTCAAGTTGCAGTGGCAAGATATTAATATGATAAGTTTCAAATTTAATAAAAATGATAATTTAGATAGAAAAGAGGTAACACTATATTTC
>NW_007851054.1:0-662 GCF_000696425.1 Galeopterus variegatus
TATTATTATTCCCATTTTACAGATGAGTTGAATCACAGTGAGGTCAAGTCACTTGCCTAAGCATACACAGGTATACTTGGCAAAATCTCAGTTCAGACTCAGGAAATACAGTCCTAGACTCCTCACACTAATCAGGCTGCTTTGCTGCCTATAAGGCTCATATCTGGAAGCATTAACCAGAATGAATAAAAGCATGCAAATGAGGTTGATAAGAACTTCTGTGTGCCTATAGTGCTCAGTTCTAAGACAAAATTCTAATAACATTTTCTAGTTAACATTTTTGGAAACTAAAGCTGTTATTTTCATTAATGCATTCATTATTAAAGGCACTTTTTTTTCCCGTGAACTTTTTCTAAACCTTTCGTCGATCTTAATGACTCCAGAACTAAGTCATAAAACCTGCCACTTTGGCAAAAATGCTTAGCAGTTATTTCTAACTGGGAGCAGCAGCACTGGCAGAATCATGCATCTCTGCTCTCTGGGGTACAGCTCTTCAGAACAGACACAAGTCACATAATCAGGAGGGATTTCCATTTGAAACAGCCTGGGGTTGTTAGTATGGGAAGTACTATTCCTGCTTTCTGCCGATAAATGTTAATACCACATTGAAAATGGAAAAAATGTTCTGATGAAAATGGACTCACTTACTTTAATATAAGCAT
>NW_007851055.1:0-662 GCF_000696425.1 Galeopterus variegatus
AGGTACTTTTCGCTCACCATAACAGCCAGGACAATGCTCACGAGTAAAAGTAAACCCGACACAGGGCTGAGGCGAGAGCCACTGTCAGCTCCAAACACCCCTCAGCTCTTTCCACGGCTGATGAGTGCGCCCCACGGGCCACTGACGAACACAGGAGGCTGGTTACAGAGGGGGTCTGCATCTGCTGGTTAGAAGGGGCACAGCCTCATCTAAGGTTATAAGTCAGACTTCCCCAAATCTATCCTCACACCTAAACAGAGACAAGCACCTTTCTATGGAAGAACACTTCAATTTCTATCGCTTCTTGGCTCCAAGTTAACTTGCAGACCAAACAGGTGTAAAAGGGACTATCAGATGTCTGAGTAAGGACTACTCTCCCTTTTCCTTAGGTCAGTCCTGATTTCTTGGGACCGTGTGCCATGGTCACTTGAGCATGGACTGTGATGCCCATGGTCCGGGGATGAGAGTCAAGCCCGGCCAACACTTCCCATGTGGTTTTGGCTTCACCCTCAGTGCTGGCCCCAGCACCCAAGCAGTCTCACCAGCTGTCTACATCTGTCTACATCTTAGTCACTGTTTACATCTTTGTAAACATGGGGGGAAACCTGTCCTGATCTTATCTTGTTTTGCTACCCGGAGCTAGACCACTTACATTGATACAA
>NW_007851056.1:0-662 GCF_000696425.1 Galeopterus variegatus
CTTATATCTCCATGTAACTTTAAGGGGTAAAATTGTGATTAATATTCACCTGTGTTTTTTAATATTTTTTTTCCCAAAGTTTTAGTGCACATATTCATTATAAAGCAGTTAGGAAATACTGAGAGCTGCCCCCTCTGCCCAGAAGCAGGCAAGAAACAGAGCACGCGCAAGAACAACCCACTGGTAGAACAAAAATGCAAACAAGAAAGAGAAACTAAATCTCACCACCGCAAAAAAACATAACGACAATGTAATAATGCCCCTGCTTTATTTCAGATTTTAGTAATTTTTTTCTTGGTCAACCTAGATAAAGGTTTACAAATTTTGTTGATCTTTTTAAAGAATCGACTTTTGGTTTTGTTGATTTTCTCTATTGTTTTTTGATTCTCTATTTCATATGTTTCTGTTGTAATCTTCATTATTTCCTACTTATGTTTGCTTTTGGTTTAGTTTTCTTTTTCTATTTACTTAAGGTAGAAGTTTACATTACTGATTTGAGATTTTTCTTATTTTTGATATAGGTATTTACAAGTATAAATCTTCCTCTAAGCACTGCATGAGCCCTATAAATTTTGATATGCTGTGCTTTTATTTTTCTCAAAGTACTCTTTAATTTCCCTGTGATTTTTCTTTTTACCCATTGTTTATTTAGGAGAATGTTG
>NW_007851057.1:0-662 GCF_000696425.1 Galeopterus variegatus
TCTCACCAAACTAACCCTTGGCATCTGTGTGAGATAAGCGCATATGTTAGTGTGTGTGTGTATGTGTGTGTGTGCGTGCGTGTGTGTGTGCGCGTGCACGCGGGCGCAGGATCTTCCCTAATTCACTAGATTATGTTAGTAGCTCCCTGTCTGTGTTCCCACAGCACCGAGAATGCTCACCCCGATCTTCACATTGCATTGTAACTATTTGCTCTCATTTCTGTCACCCCGTGGGCTGTGAGAGACAAAGTCAGACCACGTTCTATACCGTCCATGCTGAGTGTATAGTAGCTTCACAAGGAACGCTGGCCGAATGAGTGAGTGAATTTGTGAACTGAAGAAATGAATGGACAGACTCTGGTCTGACAGGTTCTAGGGCCGCCCTGCAGTGGCCCTTGCTTACATTCTTCAGCCTGATGTAAGGAGCATTTCCACTGAGACTCAGTTTGTGTTTGCTTTTGTACACACAGCCTTTTATTCCTAGGAAAAAAAATAAAGGAGATATTTGAATGTGATAGGAGGAGAAAGCTTATCTGTGCCCAATACACAGGAGAATTTCTTTATGCGGTCCATAAAGCCAACATCAAAACATCTGCCCTGCACCTCCCACACCCGTGACAGCATCACTCAGCTTACACTATTCGTGTCTCCAGACAGACCCA
>NW_007851058.1:0-662 GCF_000696425.1 Galeopterus variegatus
GTCTTTTATATATTGACATTTCCTTTGGGTATATACCCAGTAGTGGAATAGCTGGGTGGTAAGGTAGAACTTTTCTTATAGTTCTCTGAGGAACCTCCATACTGTTTTCTATTTTATTCCATTGGACAATTAGTCTTTTATGCCAGTACCATGCTGTTTTGGTTACCATATCTTTGTAGTATATTTTGAAGTCAGGAAGTATGATGCCTGAACTTTGTTCTTGTTTAAAATTGCTTTAGCTATACAAGGTCTTTTGTGATTCCACACAATTTTTAAGATTGTTTTTCTGTTTCTGTGAAGAACATCACTGGTATCTTAATAGGGATTGTGTTGAATGTATAGATTGCTTTGAGAAGTATGGATATTTTGATAATGTTTATTCTTCTGACCCATAAAGATGGGATATCTTTCCATTTATTTGTGTCCTCTTCATTTTTTTCACCAATGTTTTATAGTTTTCATTGTAGAGGTCTTTTACCTCCTTGGATAAATATACTCCTAGGTATTTTATTTTTTTGATAGCTATTGTGAATGAGATTACTTTCTTGATTTCTTCTTCAGCTGTTTCACTATTGGCATAGAGGAAGGCTATTTAATTTTGTGTGTTGATTTTGTATCCTGCCACTATACTGAATTCATTTATTAGTTGTAGTAATTTTTTT
>NW_007851059.1:0-662 GCF_000696425.1 Galeopterus variegatus
GTCATGGCACTGGCATCTGGTGAAGATCATTCCATGGATGAAGAGCAGAAGGCAGAAGCAACTGCAGGAGACAGAGGAAAGCTGAGGGCTGAACCTATTCTTCTATCAGGAGCCCATCCTGCAATAACTAACCCACTCTTGAGATAACAGCATTTATCCATTCATTAGGGCCAAGCCCTCACGACCTAATCACTTTTAAAGGCCCCAACTCTTAATAACATTCAAATGGCAATTAAATTCAACATGAGGTTTGTAGGGGACATTAAACCATAGCATATACAAAAGAGACGGAAAAAAGTTAACTGTAGTAGAAAACAAACACATACAAATTATGTTTTCATTAATTCTCTAAACTTATTTTGCCTTTTTTTTTTTTTTTTTTGAGAATGTGGTTGCAAAAACTACCTAAGAAATTTGGAGCTTGAAGTTTATTACCAAAAATGAGCATTTCCTCTATTAAGGATGAGTCTTTCCTTCATTGTTTACTTAAAATATCCCATTATTGAGGGCCCCATCCACAGCTCCAGAGTGTGCCAAGGTGAGCTGAGCCTTGTGTGCCACCAGGGACACAGTCTCCAGTCCCACAGGGCCCTTCCCACAGCCCCAGCAGGCACCGAGGTAAATGGAGTTGTGCATGCCTTCAGGAGCCAACTCAAGCCCTG
>NW_007851060.1:0-662 GCF_000696425.1 Galeopterus variegatus
CTCTCCAGGTAGTCTCTTTTGTCCCTGCCGGCAGAATCCAACAAGAATGAGTCTCAGATTTTATTTTTGTTGTGAGCAAGGCCCACCGCCCTGACCCAGACCTATCTGAAGGTTAGTGGTTCCTTTCTTGGCTACAGAAGGACTCTTTTCCATATCTCCATTTAGCTCATTTTTAGAGTTCACTATAATTGTTTCCATTTCTGCCTTGCCAGAGGGCAGAGGATGATCTTTTGATCTGGGGGCTGCCAGGGTCAGACGAAGCTCCACAGCAGGGATTGACCCTGGAAGGATGAGGACAGCTTGTACAGATGGTGATGGAGACAGGAATGCCAGGAGGGAGTGGCTTCATGGACAAATGGCATGGCAAGAGCTTGCTGGTGGCCTTTACCCTCTGGGGCTCTGAGCTTTAATGGAGTAAGTGGGCAAAATCAAAGTAAATTTTTAAAAGTGTCTTCATCCCATGCATTTGGTCTTCATTCATTCCCGTGTATTCATTTTTCCATGAGGATTTACTGACTTCTCTATGTATAGAGGAAAGAGTGAATCCTTCGTACAGTGAATTCCATGGATAAGGCTCCGTGGAGGAGGTAGCATTTGCACTGGGCCCTGGAGGGCGAGTATAATCCCTGTGCATTGATTTAGGGGCAGAAAGGCAGTGAGGG
>NW_007851061.1:0-662 GCF_000696425.1 Galeopterus variegatus
TTTGGCAGCACACACAGCAATCGTGCCAGAATGCTGCAGGACATAAAATAGAATTACATTTTCAGGATCTCTGATAATATCTTCATACACAACCTCCCACTTTCACAGAATCTGCCCAACAGCCTAGTTTTAAGTGGACACATTTTATACCAAGAATCAGTGAAGCTTTTTAGAAGCTTTAAAAAAGTTTGAACACAGTTGTATGTTCCTCTTCTGAGTGGAAGATTATACACAGATACAGTCACAACACTGAGCCCAGTAGGAATCATGCAGTCTACAGTATCTGAAGTTAGAAACTGTGTTCTGGGACTCTGGCTGGAAACTTCGAGGCAAGTGAAGTGAAAGGTGTTTTCTTTCACTATAATACAGACTAGACATTCTGGTAGTTTTCCGGCCACTTACCCACTTAATAAAGATATTCTTGGTTTACACTTCAGCTGGGTCTTTTTGGACCTTTCCCTATTCTGTAAACAGAATCTTGCTGTAGGTACGGTTTCTGTAATTCTTCAGGGTACAAGTTCCATTGAACGACATGCATTAACATGATTCTTTTTGTCCTTAGAACAGCTGTCTCTATGAATATTTCATTAGTGAATGTTTACTAGTAACACTTCAAATTCTCCCTTTATTTTAAACAGCCTCACTAGTTCTCCTTCTTTGAT
>NW_007851062.1:0-662 GCF_000696425.1 Galeopterus variegatus
CATAAGCATTTTATATCTTTGATCTTATTGTAAATTCATTTTCCAATTGTTCATTGCTGATGTATACAAATGCAATTTATTTTTGTTTACTGACTTATATCCTTCAACCTTGGTAAACTTATTATTAGTTCTAGTAGCTTTTTCTTCCTTCCTTTTTATTTTAATTTTTGGATTTCTTAGGATATGATATGTACACAGTCATGTCATCCTGAAGCAGTTTTACTTCTTTCTTTTAAATCTTATTGCATTGGCTAGGATCTCCAGTATAGTAGTAAATAGAAGTGATGAAAGTGGACATCTTTGCCTTATTCCTGATCTTAGGGAGAGAGCATTCTCTTGTTTACTAGTGTTGCGTTAGCTGCAGATTTGATTGTGAATGACCTATATCAGATTGCAAATTTTTTTCTATACCTAGTATGCCGAGAGTTTATATCATAAGTAGGCATTAAATTTTGCCAAATGTTTTTTTCTACCACTATTGAGAGAATCATGTGGTTTTTCTTCTTTAGTCTATTTATATAGTAAATTACCCTGATTTTTTTTTTTAAGTTTAGTCAAGTGCAGTAGTGAGAAGGGGAGAAAAAGTATACATTGATTTTTGAATGTTAAACTAACCTGCCATTCCTTGGATAAGCCTCACTTGGTTATAAAGTACTACTTTT
>NW_007851063.1:0-662 GCF_000696425.1 Galeopterus variegatus
ATGAGGAGGGGCAGCCAAGTTGGCAGGTGCACCATGAAGGCAGTAGAGAAGCATTTCACTATTTGAAGCACTAGTGCAGCTGCACAGTGTGCACTGGCCATGAGCTGGCCCCGGTCTTATGGAAACCTTTCATCCCCACTACACAGGAATACCAGATGTCCCTTATTTTCTCTAAGTTATTTAATACATAATTATGCCAAATTTGAAGGGAAAAAATATTTATAGGTGGAAAGATTGTGGCCGAAGGTGAAAGAGCAGATAGTAACTCAATTTTCAGAAATCTTTTCTACTTTAATTAATGTGCTTACAGATCATGGGGTGAAGGCACACAATTTCTGCAAAGATTTTAATATGTGGAGAAAATAGTATAAAAGTTGGTACGGTATACTGTAACAGCAGCCAGGTAAGCGGGCCCTTTGGATCAAGCTTTTTGTTGCTGATTTATCTGTATCTACCAAAGACAAAATGTTCTTATATAAGTTGTCAGGTGCACACTCCTTATGCTAGACTTTGCATCCTGTGAATATGGTATCAGTTCCAGATTACAGGAGAAATGGATTGTGTGATGTGAAAGAGGACTCTAATGTGGACTCACTGATCCTCTTCCCAAATCCTGGGTCAAGTGTGTTCATTTTATTTGACAGCTATGTGTCCCCAGGATT
>NW_007851064.1:0-662 GCF_000696425.1 Galeopterus variegatus
AGGGGATGGGGGACTTGGGGAGATGTTGCTTACAGGGAGCAAAGCTTCAGTTGAACAGAATGAATAAAATTCTGGAGCTGTGTTGTCCAGCATGGGGACCACCGTTGATAGTAACATATCGTAAACTTGAATACTGCTCAGAGAGTTGACCTTTAACGTTCTTACCACACACAAAAAGGGCATAACTATGAGAAGTGATGGATATGTTAATTAGCTTGATTGTGGTAATCATTTCACAATGCATACATTTATCAAAACACCATATTGTACACTTTAAATATATACTTTTTTTGGTCAATATGCCTCAATAAATTTGGAAGAAAAAAAAAAAAAAGCAGGTCCAGACTGGTAAGTAAATGTGACTCTGTAATATACCCAACAGAGTGAAGGTTATCCCCTTCTGGGGATTTTACTTAGACTAAGTCACGATGGGCTCATTACTTATTTGGGAAGAGGAAAAAAGCAAGCAAAACAGGAGCAACAATGGAAGATTCGGTGTTTTTTGGTGGTTTTTTTTTCCCCCTCCTAATACTGGAGTCTCCTTCACCCCTAGAGACAACCATGTAACTCTTTTCTTCTTGAGAAGACCGAATGAGACCTCTCAGTGCTCACTTTAATATCTGCACTTGTGGTAAAATATGTGGACCCACACCACCTGCAGA
>NW_007851065.1:0-662 GCF_000696425.1 Galeopterus variegatus
TACTGTATGTCTCTTAATCCTCTAATTTAGTTGAGATATTAAAATCTGCATTTTCAGATGAGAAAAAAGGGTCACAGAATGTGGTAGAGTCTCCAAAAACAACTGCAGTGATTCCTCCCCACCCTGGACACATGGTACAACATGCTGCTCCCCCCATCAAGAGACAGTTTGTTTTCTTTCCCTTTGAACTTGGACTGGCCTTGTCACTTGCTCTGACCAACAGAACATGGTGGAATAAGTGCCACTGCCCGTTCTGGGCCTTCAGAGACCTAGCAGCTTCTGCTTTGCTCTCTTGTGAGGAAGTCCAGGCTATCCTGCTGGAGTGAGGCCATCGTGTGGAGAAGCACTGGAAGATGAGACATCACGTGTAGAAAGAGGCTGCATGGGTGAGAACTGAGGCATGCTAGAAGTCAGCATTCCGGCCCCAGACACGTGAGGGAGACCTTCCTGGATCTTTTGACTCAGCCATCAGCCAACTGAATGCAGTCACATGAACTGCATGTGGAGCCAACACCACAAAGTGGAGCCAAAAACTGCCAAATCAACACACCGTATTGTGATAAGTAATAAAAACCCTTGCTGTTTTAATCCACTAAGTTTGTGTGTGTGTGTGTGTGTGTGTGTGTGTGTTTAAATTATGCCTTCCTCTGTTATAGAAGATT
>NW_007851066.1:0-662 GCF_000696425.1 Galeopterus variegatus
GCCCTGTGGGGTGAAGTCTGTACATCTCGTCCCTCTGTACCCTCTGCCTAGAATGCCCCCGTTTCTACCCTCTTCCTGGACTGCACTGGAAACTTTACTTCTGAGAGTCAGCCTTTGATGAAACTTTTCCAGACCATCAGCAAGGGGCATCAATGCTTCCTCTTCCCACCCTCACTGAACCTGCTATCGTGACACCTGTGCTTTTGAATCCTCACGTTTGTCTTCCTGTCTGACTCTCCTGACTGTCCTGTCAACTCCTGGAGTGCAAGGTCCGCCGTGCTGTGTTTCACGTTGTGTCCTTGTCCTTAGCACAATGCCTGGCCAGTAGCAGGCTCTTCTCAAACGTCTATGACATAAATGAAAACATGAATGAAAAGCCATTCCGTTTTATTTTTAGGGGTTAAGTGCATAGTTTTCCAGTGAAACTTAAAGGAAATTGAAGTTATTTTAATTTTAAGCTTCTCCCTCACCTTTTCATTTACACAGTGGTTTAAACTACACCATTGCCTTTCTGAACCTGGTCACTTTCAAAGACTTGTCAGAATTGTAAAGGGTTGAGCTAGGAGGAGTTGGAGGTGAAAGTGACATAATTGAGTATGCGGGTGTTATTCTATCCCTCCTTTCATCTGATCCTCCCGAGATGCAAATGGAAAAAGCAACAC
>NW_007851067.1:0-662 GCF_000696425.1 Galeopterus variegatus
TCCCCTTTTCTCCAGTTCTTACCATGTTTGCATTTGGTCTAATTTCTGTAGTAAATATCTTCTTCCTGCAATGTGTCTAGTGGCCTTGGGTTCCTGACTCCACCTTGAAAGTTACAATTATGGTATCAGAAAACACATAGTAAGGCTTTGTTTCCTGATTGCAGTGTTGAGTCATTGCACTTACCCTGTATTTTTTTTTTCCTGAAAACTTCCATGTGAGAAATAGGCACCTTGTAGATATATGAAGCAGACTGTAGTAGTTTTCTTTTATTCACAGCTGAATGCAGTCTCTAAACAATAAACCCAATATGTATTAAATAATTACAATAGTTACGTTTGCAAAAACAACCTGCATTTTTTTTTTTTTTTTTGGCCAAAAACATAGTTCCCAACATATTTCTTAGAAAAGTCATAGTAAAACTGTTTTTGTATTTGGTGTATACTTAAATTTTTAACTTTCATGTACTGAGAAAGGATTTGTTAAAATATCCCAATATAATTATGAATTGTCAAATCAAATTTGTAATTTTACCTTTTTAAACATTATGTTCTGTGGCCATACTGCATAAATGTTTTAGAATTTAGGGGCCGGCCCAGTGGAGCACTGCTACAGTGCGCCGCTTGGGAGCGCGGTGGCGCTCCCGCTGAGGGTTCGGATCCCA
>NW_007851068.1:0-662 GCF_000696425.1 Galeopterus variegatus
TTTTTCTCAGAAATTGAAAAACAATCCTAACATTCATATGGAATAATAAAAGACCATGAATACCCAAAGCAATCCTGAGCAAAAAAATAAAGCTGGAAGCATAACACTGCCTGACTTCATAATATACTACAAAGGTATAATAACCAAAACAGCATGGTAGTGGCATAAAAACAGACACATGGACCAATGGAACAAAATTGTGAATCCAGAAATCAACCCATAGACCCACAGCCATCTGATTTTTGACAAATGCACAATATCTACACAATGTGAAAGAGACTGCCTGTACAGCAAATGGTGCTGTGAAAATTGGATATTCATTTGTAGGAGAATGAAACTAGACCCATACCTCTCAAGATATACCAAAATCAATTCAAAATGGATAATAGAATTAAATATACATCCTGAAGCAATAAAATTCCTTAAAGAAAACATAGGGGAAACACTCCAGGAAATAAGATTGGGCACAGACTTTATGAATACAACCCCAAAAGCACAGGCAACTGAAGGAAAAATAATCAAATGGGATTATATCAAACTAACAAGCTTCTGCACAGCAAAAGAAACAATTGACAGAGTGAAAAGACAACTCACAGAGTGGGAGAAAATATTTAAAAAATATACATCTGACAAAAAATTATTATACAGAATATAAATGGAAA